>NW_010339225.1:0-36583 GCF_000700745.2 Antrostomus carolinensis
AAAGAATTTAGTAGTTACTCATCTTTTTTTTTTTTTCCCACAAAGAAAAAAGGTGTCATGAAGTATATTCAGTATAATAAAGATGAACATTTAAATATGAAAAGTACTTTACTAAATGCAACTTTAGTCAGTTATACATTGTGCACAATGTTTGTTACTCATAAAGTTCTCGGGCTTGTTTAAATAGATACAGAGCATGGGGAAAAAATTAAATGGTTTAGAGTTAAGATCTGTGTATATACACAGAAAATGTTGGAGTAGGAAAGCAACAGGTATCTTTAAAAAAAAATGATCCCATTTTCCTCTCCACTTTTTGTATTAGTTCTAATGTTGGCTGCAGAAGCTCTGACAACAGATCACAGACCTAAGCCTCTTTTCTGTTCCTTTTGCACTCTGGGTGAGGTAATGCATTCTCTTCACCCAGCAACGTGTAGCTTTTTGGTGACTGGAAGAAGGAACAATTGGAGATCCAAGCTGCCAAAACAGAAGTGAAAGGCAGAGGAGAGACAGTTACTCAGCTAAAAAAAAAAGGGAAAATAAAGGAGAGAATACATGAGGAAATAAGATGAAGAGAGAAATGAGTATACGGATATGGACAAAGGAAAATTAAATAATCTGATCTCGGATCAGATTTATCATTCTCAAGGTAGATGAACGCAAGCTGTTGGATTTTTTTTTTTTTTTAAAGAAGAAAAAAGAAAAACACCACTAACAAATAAGACCCTTCTTTCCTCCTTATTGTCTCTCCCCCTGAAAGGTGTCACTACTAGTTCTCATTCTAACCATGGGTTGTATAACTCTTTCAAAATGAAAAAGAAAAAACAAAACCCAACATTCCAAACTATTGTTTAAAAACTGTGTAAATACATTCTCTCCCTTTTGATAATATCAAATAAAATACTTGGATACTGGTTTGCCATGGTCTGGGAAACGTACCAATGGTGCTTGAAAACATAGTTTATACTCTAGTGAAAGTGGTTTCACTTTCATCTTCATTAAATATAGCAATGGAGGAGTCAAGAAACTAAATTAACTTTTAAATCAGTGTTGTCTGAGTTATTTTGAAAATCAGCAAATTAGTTGCATAGCTGAAGACCTGAAGTGGGCAAAATTGCATGTACAAGGAAACGATTGTTTTGAGTTGCACAAAGCACTTCAGTTGCTGTTGGATGAGATAGCAGAATTGGGAGGCAGAGGAAGAGTAGGACTTACATACTTCAGCACAACAAAGTGTGAATAGTTGTGTGTAATTTACATGCAATTATGTTTTGTTTTTTTTTTTTTTAAATCAAAAGCAGAAACAGATATGGAAACTGAGACTTTTTATAGTGCTCCTGTATTGAGAATGTTTAAGGGTTTTAAGAGGAGGTAACCCGCTATGAAAAAGCTGAACTCCTGCATAGTCCAAAGGCGATAGTTGTGTTTCTGATTTTTAGACTCGCAAAATAGTAGAAACAATTAATGAAAGACCATGCTGTTCAGCCTGAATTAGTTACTGAATTCTAGGTGAATGGCTGGATTTTTAGTTGATTTAAAATCCTTAGAGAACAATAGCGATTTGAAATACATGGACTTTGTCTTTGTTTACAGAGGGGTGTTTTATTTGTGGGTTGGTTTTGGTTTTCTTTCAGTCCTGATTTTCAATTTACTCTGCTCAAAGACTGGAAAAAGAAGAGAGAGATGATGAGCAGCTGGAAGCTATGCATAGGAGAAAGAAGATGGCATTGTTCCCTGTAAGAAACACCCATAATTTGATTTGGACCACTTGTGGAAAAGACGGCATGCTTCCGTTAGATCTTGCTTCTGATGCTTTAATAAAATTATGTACAGAAATGTACAGACTCACTGAGGCATCGTGAAGTAAAGAAGTGAGGATGGTCCATTAAGCACCTCCCCACCCTGCAACCAACCGTACAGTGTTTTTGGGGTGGGGAAGACACACACACAGTAAACCCAATTTCAGATGGGACATGTGATGTAATTATATGTTCTGGCTATTCTGCAGTTTTGACTAGGTCTTATCACTGTGCATTCAAGTGATCATTAAAATGGTCACAGTGGTGATAGACTTCAAAATTATGGGATTGTATCTTTGACTTTTCATTTTTCTAAGGTAATTCTATTAGAACTAAACAGCCTTTCCCTTAGTTTCTACAGAAAAGATTGAATGGACTGGGATTTTTCAGCCTGGAAAAAAGACATTCAAAAGCTTGAAAAATGTGAATGAGAAGCTGCTTCCTGAAGCAGACTGGTGTACAGTGTAATGAAATTATGATGCAGATGTTTTAAAACAAGAGAGTAGTTTTAACATAATGATTAAGTTTTGACATTAATTACTTCTAGATGTGTATGCTGACAGTATGATTTGTCCTAAGCCTTAGGAAAATTATTAGATAGATACTCAGTTAGGAATTGCAAATGTGGATACAATTTATGATTTAGGGAGTACCTAAATTGCTGCTGGTGAAAAACTGCTAAGAACAGAAGTGTGTAGCAGAAGTGTGGTTTTACTTTCACTGTTCTGACAGGGCTTCCTTAGACCTTCATGAGTAGCCACTCCCAGAAACAGGATCTTGAGCTTGGTATTTTCAGAGCATATGACTTTTTCTGTAAAAGGCTTTAAAATAATGGAAAGGTTCTGTGCAATAGACAGTGATATTAAAAAGCTTGTGTAAGCTTTTTTTTTTTTGTGTGTGTGTGTTAAAAAACCCAAACCAACCAAAAACCAAACCCACCACCAAACAAAACAAACATCCCCCCCCCACGAACACAACCTGCCTTTAGAGGCTTGTCATAATTGTGATAAAAATACAGCAAAAGTGCAAACTACTCATCCTGTAGATAAAAGGTAAAAATGATATACAGAGGGAGAACTAGCACTACCGAGGAACTCTGGACCCCTGAATATAATCTTACCATTCCCCCCCCCCTTTTTTTTTTAACCAAAATAAAATCCATTGTCATTAATGCCTTGTGTGTACAAAATAAGGACAGTGTCTGTCTTGACCTCAGTATTATTTCTTTCTTAATTCCTTTGGTCTTTAATAAGTTTATATCCATTTTGGTCTCATTCCTACAAATTATTTTGACTGAATAAAACTACCAAAACATTCTTTTTAGATCAGTTTGTAGGATTGGGATTTCCATGGGCTTTTGGGATAGAGACTTTTGAGAGGCTTTCTTTCAGATGTTGTAGTAGAGCATGAGGTTTTATTTTAATGTGACAGTTGGGATCTCGGGCATTCTTTTTCTTTTATATTTAAATAATACCTAAGTTAGCTATCTGAAGTCTTCAGCTCTCCTTTGCTAAAGGAGAGCAGGAAGAAAAAGGTAGGTAGTCATCTACAAAGGTGCCAAAAGCAAACATCAGCATTTATTCTCTGGAATAGATATCTCTTATTTTTATGTGACACGGTAAATGTATTTAATTTCATAGAGTGGGTTTTAAAAAATCGTACATTATACATTTTTGTTTCATTACGATTTTCATCATGATTTTATTTTAATAGAATTGCGCTGATAACCCTTTTCCTGGACCAGTTTGGGGTCTGTATTGCAACACTGAATAACCATGTTACATAAACACTTCAAAAGGTACATACAGCCTTCACATCTTTTATTCTTTGCGTGGTATGTCCTATGGTAACCTTATTATTCTAATTGATTTTTTTTTTTTAAAGTAATAATTTTAAAAGCAGTTTTAGGTCTAATTTAGCTATGAGATTTTAGACTTTTTTTTTAAATGTATATTTTAGAAAATATGATGTAATCATTTTACATACTTTTAATCTGGCTGCTTGGCATGATCACAATCATCTTGCAACACTAAGAACTATGTACATATTTATGAATACAGTTCTGGTGTGTGTGCCATTTTTAAAAAATTTTGTTTAACAGAATTAGTATCTAGGCTATGAAACAATGTACCCTCCAAGTTATGCCAGTAAAAACTAGTGTCTTAGAAAGATTTTAGCTAAGCATGCATATCAGTAACAAGAGAGAGTAATTGGGGTGTGACACTGATGCTGGTGTCTTTTACTGATGGGAATAATTTTCAAAGAGAAGGAAATGTTACTTTTTCCAAGCCTTTTCATTTCAGGAAGGTTTAGAAGCATCAGTGTTTCCGTTTCTTCACAGATTTTTCTTTGTTTGCTTTTAAGCTTACGTAGACACAACTCAGTTATTTAGGATTGGCTTGTAATGGTGTTTTATCTTGGTAACATCACCCAAGGAGAGGACGAAATTACCTTTTATAATTAGATGTATTATGATCTATATTGAAGAAATAAAATTAAATGTGTATCTTTTTCTCTTGGTTCATCTGTCTATTATCAACTAATTATGGCAGGGTGGCTGTGATCTTTCTAGATCAATTTTCAGAATCCATGTTTTAAGATACTGTTTCCCAAGCTGGTGTGGGGTTTCTTGGTTGTTTTGTTTTGGTTTTTTTAATGTTGAGTACATCACTGGCAATGGAAACCATGATCTAAAACTTCAGCTCTGTGTTGGACTGTGTACAGCTTTCAAGAACTGAAAGCACTGTAAGAGTTACATGTGTCATGAATTGGGAGTCCCTGTTCTTGAAGAGACTCCTTCCACAGGAGGCAGGTTGAAGAACACCCTGCAAAATCAAGACGTGAGATGTGTTGTTTGTGTTGAAAACAACACCATTATCATCACTGTTCACGATGTATTCTGGTTTTGGTTTTAGTTGATAATCAGAGGTATATGCCTGAGCCCAGAATTTCTGTACAACTTTCCAAATACATACATTGCCCAGGGCTGTTAGAATGGTTTAATTTAGGATTCTGAATTTGTAAAGAAAAATTTATGTTTTGTGTTAGCCATGAGATCATCCTGTGTTCTCAGTTGTTCACAGACCTGACCAAATCCTGCTTTCATAGTTTTAAATTAACAATCAGTTCTTTTGCAAACTGTGTCCCTTGGATCTCTCTTCCAGGGAAGAAGAGCTTCATAATTTTCCCTTTCTTTCCTGCTCAGAGTCAGCTGGGACTGTTGGGAAAGTTGCTCCACAGAAGGCTTGCAGGATGTTTGTGGAAGGAGTAGTACTGCTTCCTAAACAAATGTTAACTTTCTCCATGGAAACAGCTTATCAGATGTGAATATTTATTCCTTTTTCATTAATCTAGTAGATATACAATGAATATTTAAGACAGATTGGTTGAAATGTTCATTCCATTGTGCTGCTTTCACTGCTAATACTTATTAAAGAGAAACTGAATTTTTAAAGTGCTTGAAAAGAACTTTCAGATTTTTTCAGGCAAGAGGATTAAGCCAGGTTTATTTTCACAGGGTATGCCTGCACAAGTCACGAATCAAAAATATTTTCTCTACACCTTGATCTACACTTGCTTGGTGGTTGGTTTGTTTGTTTCAAATCTACGACTACCACCAAGACATGGTGTTAATAGATGGAGTGATAACAGTGAATGATGCAAGCCATTTTTACTTCCCGAAAGTAAATAAAGTGTGTTGCTACCCACCTGTAGAAAACCTTCTAACCACTAACAGAGCTGCACTTTGGAGAGTAAAGTGAAGAATAATTTGTGGTTTCCCTCTTTTGGGGTGTGTGGTTTTGTTCTTTTTATAATTCAAATGTAGACATAATACTCTAGAATTTTGGATAAGTATAGGTGGCAAAAAATTGACCAACAAGACTCACAAAGCTATCTTGTATATTAAGGGCTTAAATTCACAAGTGTGTTACCTTGTTGTGACAAGAAGTCTGTCCTTCAGCTGTTTTGCTTGTGTTGTGTGTGTACACTTGCATCTATACGCTTACATATATTCTGTGTTGCAGAACTGGAGAATGCCTTACAGTTGTAATGGAACAGCTTTTATTATTCTGCAGTAATTTATTTTCATAAGCTTTAAAAATACCTTTAGGATGTAAAGTTGCTTTTGCCCGTTGATAGAAAGCTCCACGCATTTCTCTTCATGAGGAGGAAGAGGGTTGGAAGAAAATCTTTTTATATGCAACTGTACATACAATATATGTACAACTTTGACTTAAGATAGAAGTAGCCACAGAAACTGTCAGAAGCCTTGAAAGCATATGATTTTGTTGAGGTATGCCTTACAGTGGGATAATCCACTATGGCAGGAGGGATTAGAGAATAAGTGTATTAAAAATAAATGATGCTTTAAAATTTTAGAGACTGTGTTTGATTGAGTACAGGTACATAAAAATGTGTATGTTCATCATACATTAAAAGAGTATTAAAGAAAGCATGGTGCTGAAGAAGTTATTATTGACACTTCCTATCATCAGTGCATTGGACATATATTTAATTATCATGGCAAATGACAGTTCTTGAGATGATAAATAGATTTGTCTTTTATATTTGAAATGTTTTCTGAACTAGAAAATATCGTCCTTCCAGACAAAGCATTCATTTTGAGGTCGTTAATGTAGAGTAACGGTAAAGTTAGGGGAATAAAAAAAAAAATCACTAATTTTAGGAAAAATACATGTGAAATATCCAACTTAATTAAATTCACAAAACTGAAGGGCAAATTTCCAGAAATACAGATGTGTGAAGTGCTGCTTAATTGCTGAAGAGCTGTGCAGAGCCAAGCCAGAACGGAGGAAACTAATCTCATACTCTGTCTATGACACTGGCAAAGAATAAGAACAGGGAAGATATGTATACAGCTGTTCTCCTCTAAAATATCTTCCCAACTTTGAGTTTGCATGGGGTTCAGATTTCCAGGGTCAAGAGAGTGATCTGAATAACTGAAAAATATGAAAAATCCAATTAACTATCACCGATGTGTAAATTTTCTAGTAAAAACTTTCATAAGCTTTGAAGACCATGCTGAGCCCAGGCCTGGAGGTGCAGCCATCAGCATGCTTAGGTGTCTGACTTCCAGCAAAGGCTGTTTAGGAACCATGGGTGGACATTCATACACATTAGATGCAGATAGACAGTAGAAGTTAAGCCCAAACCACAGTTCTTTCTTTCTTTGCCAGATTTCAGAAACATGAAGGGTACCAATGCCTGTATCCTGATACTTAAGGCCTTCTCCTAGAAATTGAGAAGGATGGATCTGAATAGACAGGGAGTTTCTGCTTAGTGAATCCGTGTTTCCCCTGAGTGCTTTAGTGCCTGGGCTGTTATGTAAGAAATAGGCAATAACATCAATTAATCCAGTTGTTTGGATACAGAAAATATGGTTGAGAAAACTAAATGCGGGAAATGTTTAACATAATTTGAGATGCTTACTTCAAGGGTAGCTTAGGTATTTACTTCCATAAAAGAGATACAATTTCAGAAACAAGTTTTGTTTTGTTTTGTTTTTTTTGCACATTTCATTTTGGTGGTTGAGGATTTCCTCTGCTCAGGATAATGGTATTGTGTATGCTATTTTCTGTACCTAAGGCTGTACATAGAGTGTATAGACAATGAAGGTGCTTAATGGAGCCTGTGAATTCCATCCCTAGAGCCAGCCACCCAATTTCTTATGCTCTGGCCTTTAGTGGTGAGTCTTATTATGGATCTGACCCTTGGATGCACTTTAACAAGAGCAGTTAAAACTGGTACAGTTCATTCACTGGGATCACTTAAGGCACGTTTGTTATTTTTGATAGTTCTGTACAGAGAGAAGATTCAATTTTTCAGTTATATAAAAAAACTCATTTTAAACATTCTGAAAGCAGCCTTATCTTTGATTCCTGATGAGTGTATCTTTAATGGAAAAGAAACACATGCAGTGAAAAAAAAATTAAAAGGTTTTCAGTGCACAGTATATTACAAAATGGAGAGTGCATACGTAGAGAAAAGTTTCCAGGTGCAATTTGCATGCATAGTCATACAGAACTGTCCTGCTTGTCATGCTTGTATTAATGATATTCACTACTCAATATCTGTAAGAATATTTAATTATAGTCCATCAAAACCCCCCTTAAAATTTGTTGTCAGATACCTACCTGAACAGGCATAGGTGATACTAATGCTAGTATTTGTGTCTGTGTTCTTCTGTCTCTTATTTTCTTGCCTCCTGTTGCAAGTCTCTCGGAGATACCAGTTTTAATCAGTACGCAGAAAGTGGGAAGATGTTGATGAAATCTGTAGATGAGACAGTGAAAAGCATCATTAACTAGTGAAAGATCATTATATTGTAGAGGAAAGACTGAATAATTCTGAAGACTGAATTGATTAGTGTGAAATGTAACAGAAAGTGCAAATGTCAATAGAAGCCTTTTTACATTTATCAGGAGAAGAGCGCATGAGAAAACCTGAGAAGTGCTAGCTGACCCAGATGATAATTGCCAAGCAAAAATGAATCTGAATTCTGTAAAAGGCACACTTGATATTAGGCCGTATTAGATGAAATATTTCTGAAATACCTAGAAATAAAACAGTACCATTTTACAAAGCACTGGGAAGATCTAACGTAAAATGTTGTATTCAGGAATTATATATTATGATTGTAATACATGCAGTTAATGACTAGGAGAGTGATTTATTTGATGTACAAAGTTAAAGTTTAAAGGAGTTGTGACACCCCGCCCCCTCCATGTAAGTACATCAGAGGGTAAACACTGAAGGAAGAGGAGTTACTGGAGAGAAATGATGGTCCTCGCAAAAGAACAAATAGCTATAAGGTGGGGCGTGAATACATTCAGGTTGGGGATTGGAAGGAGTGTTTAACCATACAGAGTTGTGTGGTTCTGAAATAGCTTTCAATTAGTTTTTTATCTTTTATAGCCCTGCAGTAGATATCAAACGGAATTTTCTTAAAGAAGAATCATATGTCGGGATTGGCCATGTTGGACTTTCACCTAAGTCTGTCTGTGTGCTGCTGTTGGAGCAACACAGATAACACAAGAGAGCCTTGGTCTATAGCAGTGGGTCTGAAGCACTGTAGTAACATGAGGAATGATGAACATCATCCATATTCTATAAATTCTTCCAGCTGAGAGCTTTACTCTGAAGTAAACTGACTTTCTGTGTATAATCTGAAGGAAGTTAAAGTTCTGGTTAAAATGTTCCCTTCTGCAGAATGGTATGTCAAGGTTTTCAGTGCCAGTGTAATGGTTTAGGCTTCAGTATTTTTTTGAAAAAAAACCCAAACAAACACCCCTACCTTTTCTACTTTGTTGACCACTGGATATCAACTTGGAAATTACAAACATTCAAGGCACCTATCTCAAGTGGACTGAGCTTTTATAGCAGATAACAGGAATTTTACATAATGTTGTACTTAATGGAGCAATCCAATGAAAAAATGGAGAGGAGAAAAATACAGCCATGACATGACAGTGCTACAGTAATATACAGAAAGTATTTAGAAATTATAATTCTGTTGATAAAAGATGAGAATAAAGGTACTTTCCTTTTTCTAAAAAAAAAAAAAAGGAAGTAAAAAAGGCAAAATATTTAAAATCCAGAGGAAAGATTATGTCAAATAAATTATTATAGAGAAACTATTTACTGTAGTAGTAATCTTACTTAGCTTTCATAGGTAAGGATTTGGGCTTCCACAGATCGGAACTTCTGCATGAACATGAGTTCAAGGACAGCAGAATGCAATTTGAGTGCTTGTAAGTTTATGTAAGGTTGTTAGATACGATTGTAGCCCCTTATCTGAGCCTTCGTAATGTGAATTGTCTGTTAGTAGTTTGCAGAAAACGTTGCATCCAAATAGCTAACCAAATAATGAATTCTGTGCCAAACTGTCTTGCTCAACATTCTCACTTCAACAGTAGCCACCAGCAGATGCCCAGAGAGAAGTAAGAACAGGATTAGCCCATATAGTACTTCCTAATATTCTTTCAGCTTCTGAGCATATTCACCTCCAAAGTTTTGTTAATTTTTGGGGGTTACTCTGTTTAGGTACCTGCAGTGAAACTCTCTCACAAGTGCTTGTCTGATTTTTTTTCCTTGATTTATGATGTGAGCTTCTTGTATTCAGTGTCCCTGGCACAGAGTCCAGGGGGCTGCTGCTCATTGTTTGAAGTCCTATGTGTTGGGTTTGGGGAGGAGGGGTCTTTTTTTGGTAGTGGGGGAAGGGCCACCTTATGAGAGCAACAAGCTCCCCTGGCTCCAAGGTGAAGACCCCCCAGCCCAGGCTGGGCCAATGGGCACTGGAGAAACACTTGTGCAAATGAATCCATATTTGTGAGGGGAAGGACTGTCTTGAAAAGAAGAAGGTGGAGAGAACCTGGAGGAGAGGCCATTGACCTGAACAAGAGCCTAAACAAAGATAGAGCTGTTGCCGAGAGGAAGGAGGAGGAGGGGGAGGGCAGAGAACCTCAGACACCCAGTTCAACCGTATGGAGGAAGGAGAAGACAAAGGAGGTCCCTGCAGCCCATGGAGATTCGACGGTGGAGCAGAGAATCATGTGTAGACCACGGAGGACTCCACGCTGCAGCAGAGAAGCTGAGCCTGAGGGCAGGCGTGATGGAATTGAGACCTTGAGAGCCACTCAATGCCAGAGCGGGGGTGGACACCCAGAGTGGGGGGTGAGTCTGCAGCCCATGGATGTCCCCATGCCGGACCAGAAGCTGAGCCCGAAGAGGTCCGTGACTCCATGGGAAGCTCGTGTTGGAGCATCTTGTTCCTGGACTCTCCTGCCAGGAAGAGCAGCAGAGATTAACTGACTGCAGCCCCCACTCCCTGCCCCTTGTGCCACTGGCGGGGGGCAAGGTAGAGAAATCGGGAGCAAAGTGATTTGAGCCCAGGATGAAGGGAGGAGTGGGGGGAGGGGTTGTAAGATGTGGTTGTTATGTCTACCTGTGCTACTCGGATGAATGGCAGTGAATTAAATTGATTTTTCTTGCCCAAGTTGAGTCCGTTTTGCCCATGACCATAACTGGTGAGTGAGCTGTGCCTCTCCTTCATCCTAATCCCATGCCACCTTTGTTGTGATTCCCTTCCCATCTCACCAAGTGGGGGGAGTGAGTGCAGGACCTCATTGTCCTAATGTGGGTCCAACCACCACAACCTACCACATATTTGCTTTGAACCTGGCTCCTCCTACCTTTATGTGATAACCATTCGTTTGTTTTATTGGAAGAAACCATAAATACTTAATCTCTACTAAGGTGTTACCACTAAAGATTTTGTAGATCTCTGTCATAGCAGCTCCCAAACTCACATTTTTTGCAAACAGAAGAATCCCAATCTATTTGAGCATTCCTTTTATGGGGGCAGTTCATACTGTAGGTCGTTCTTGCCCTCTTAGAACCCTTTCCACTTCTACTGTGTCCTCTATCGAGAGGAACAGGCAAAAGCTTCATGCAATATTTAAAGTATGGAACAAAGATAAGTTCATAGAATTATATAGAATGACCTTTTTTTGTTCTATACTCTTTTCCTTTCCTAATATTTCCTGATTTTCATAATACTTCTTGAATTTCTTAAGTTGCTTTTTTAGTATGGCCAAGCCCCGAGCTGATGCTTTGATGGAATTATCTAGCATAACCCCACTCTTCTGCTCCTTAGTGTTACTGTCTGCTCTGAGCCTCTTGTTTTATATATGAAGCTAGGATTAGTTTTCCATACATGTATCGTTTTACATGAATCTAAATTGAATTTCACTAGCCATTTTATTACCTGATCACTCAGACTGATAAGCTGTTTTTGCTGTTCTTTAAGATACTCCTCCTTACTACCTTGAATAAGTATGTACCAGCAGGAGATTTTCTCACCTCACTGATGCACTGCCGCCCCTTTCTCCTTCTCCCTTGCCATGTTACTTACGCACGTGTTAAACAGGCCGGTTCCCAGTACAAGTGACTTCCCTCCATTTTGAGAGCTCAGTCTGAACTCCTGTCTTCTGGTTCCTCTATTTTAAAATAGTCAGTTATTTCTACATACCACAACCTTTGCTTTTATGTGTTGGCAGCTTAATTTCCTGAAAAGACTTTAGTGAGGACTTCTGTGTAAAGCCTTTTTAAAAAAGTGAGTAATTGGTTATTTCTCCATACCACAACCTTTGCTTTCATGTCTTGGCAGCTTAATTTCCTGAAAAGCCTTTAGTGAGGAATTCTGTGTAAAGCCTTTTTAAAAAAGTGAGTAGGCTGTGTGAGCTGGATCACCTTGTGCACGAGGTTGAAACCCCTGCAGAGAATTTCAGCAGGTTTGTACAGTGGGACTTGCCTTTGCAGAAGCTATATTGTCTCTTCACAAATGGATTGTATTTAGTGGGAGGTCCACTAATTGTCCTTCATTACACTTTGTATTATCCAGTCTCAGGCTTACCCAAATGTCTTCCCCAGAACTTTTTTGTTTCTCAGAGCTTCGCATTGCATTTGTCAGCTCCAGGGTTTAGGTACCAAAGAAGTTGCAGTCATTTGGCTACTTCATCCTGTATTTCATTAGAACCCTTGGGTGAATGCCATGGAGCCTAGGTGACATATTAATTTGTGAGTTTGTACCAATAGCTTCTTCCATAGTTACTTTCACTGCAAACCAAACCTCTGCTTAGTGACTTAATGGCTTTGTTGTTTAGTCAGCTGATTACACTTTACCCTGTACCAGCATTTGTGTTCTCTGGCACTGTGCTTCCAATACAATATCCTTCAGTAGTCTCTAATTCTGCCTGTAAGGATTCAGTTGTTTTAGGAGCCCCTTCTGGCTTTTTTAATAGTCATCCTCATTTTTACATATTTCCACTTTCTGAAGATTAGCACGACTATGATGATTTTTCTTGGCCTTGGTTGCTCATGGAGTGATACTGATTTTGAGTACATTATTGTCACTGCTTCAGTGGCACTTTCACTGTGAAGGCTTGGACTGGCTCTATGCATTCCTCAGTGCCAGCATGTCATGTCATGGGTTGCATTTCCTGCGTTGTGGTGCTAACTGTGAAACAACCTCTGATTTAAAAATCAGTGGGATCTAAAATTTGCCATATTTATGTTTGTTCCATCTTCATAATGTCTCATACAATTGAATGCTCTGCGTTTGCTACATCTCTGATGTCTGTCAGCAGGGGATGCCTCTGTTGGGATTGGTGTCACTGTTGTGGTTGGGCAGGTAGCAATAGGCAGCAAAACTTCTTATCTCTATCTGAAATTTCAATTCATGCAGCTTGTCTGCTAGTCACTGAAATGGTAGCTTGTTACTTAGATTTGACTTTAGACTCTCTTTTAATACATAGTTCTGTTGTACACCTAGCACAGTTTACAGTTATCTGTATATTTTGTGTCCCCAGGCTTCCTTTCACAAATTTCTGATATGCCTGGTATATTAATGTTTTTATTTAGGACAAGAAATTGATCTAAAATAGTCCTTTGAATTTTCAATTCCTATTCTAATACTGTAGGTATAAATAATGTGTTCTGCAGTATTAATGCATTCCATAAATATTGAGACATAGACATTAATAATTTGATAAAATTAAGCATTTTAGATGTAGTATAAAATGTAATTGTATATAAAATGAAAGTTAGAAGAGAAAAAATGGCACAGAAAAGAACAAAATGAAATGCCTTAAGTGCTATGCACTGAAGGTATGAGCTGTATAGTACATGCTGTTAATGTAGAAACACTGGTGATGTAGAAATATGCAAATGTGTACTTTTTCCAGCTCTTCTGTTGAAAGCCCAGAATAATAAAATGGAACAAATAGCTGAACAGATCTGTCAGAACAGTAACATTAGAGTTATATACCTGACAGAACTTTTTTGTGTTAGCTGTATATTCTTCTCATTTTCAGGGGAAAATAATTTGTTTTGTTTAACCAAAAAAAAGGGCATTTTTTCTTAATTGAGGGGAACAACCAACCAGAAAAAAAAAAACCCAAAAACCAATGAAGTCATGTAATCAGCCTTTCTTCCTTCTGACCTCTAGTATTAGGTGATTCTGATACCAATAAGTCAGGATTCCACAGTTATTTGGGATTTGACCTCTAAAACTAAGTACGATCTTCAGGGCAGGAGTAATGCCTTTATTCAGCATCTAGCACTAAATATAGTCCGAATATGATACTGCAGTAAAAGTCATAAGCACAAAAAAGAAAACCTTTGCAGTTTTCATGACCATTTCTTTACCCTTTGTTCTGTGTGTTCTACTATGAGAACCCACACAAATAATTTGGCCTTTCTTTGGATTAATTTTATCTAAATTTAACACCCTGAACAATTTAGAATTATCCTGGAAGGATTTGTAGAGAGTGTTCTCCACCTATACAGATTTAGTACGTGGTGTTTTGAAGCAGTTACCCCATGCATGAACTAGAGATGCCTGGTGAAAGTTGTTTAATCCGTGCCTCAGAAGACTTTTCAGCTGATCTGTGGAATTTACTGAATACTTAAGATTAACCATCCTCATTTCAGTGAACAAGCTCCAGGAAGCTTGCAGTTTAAATAATGTGAATAATGTAAGTGCGTACTGTCCGAATTTCCCTCTCCACTCCACAAATTCTTTGTTTGAAATTCAGCAGCCCTTCAGAGCTGTACAACTAAGTCCTTCAATTTTCTTTATATTTTTGTATTTTCAGAAGTATTTAAAGATAGAATTATTAATAGAGCAAATAAGCTGCTAAAATATGTAACAAACTCTCAGGATTTTCTAATTGTCTTATTTTATATATATGTTCCATTAACGCATGAGGAAATCTTCTGCAGCCCAGAGGAACAACCAGTTACTTCATGCTTAATTTATGTAACATCTTGAAAAAGTCCATTTTAATACTAAAAAAGTGAAATGCTTTCTTTAACACAGGAATGTGGCAAATGTAGTATGCATCCAGACAAAGATGATAATTCAAAATGTATTAAATACTGAATATAGTGTTTATATATTTTCTGGTAACAACTTTAGCTTGAATTTCTTAGAACATTCCTACAGCTTTAACACTTACTCTTAGTTTTACTCATATTTGCTCATTCTTTGCTCTTTTCAACAAGAAAATGTAAGTGAAGAATGCAGTAGCATTACCAGTTGAATTTAAGAATTACACAATAATGTAATTATTGTAATGTAATTATTAATAATGTACACAATCTGTGCAATACTTGTAACTATTGAAATTTGCCTCCCAGGTAGTGCATATGTGCGTTTTTGAAATAATTTAGTAGATATAAAAAAAAATAATTTTTTTTGTTGATGTACCGATTTATCTGCTTTGAATTATTTTAATTAAACCCTGAAAAATACTTTGTATACTTTTACCACCAGTACTTATTACTTTGAATTGGCCCCGTTACAATGACAAGAACTATTGTGGCCTTCTGTGGGAGAGAGAATACAGAGGTGGATTAGCAGCCTAGTACACTTCTGCTTACTTTCTGCCCTCCCCCATGAGGTTTTTCATTTGGAAATTATCAGGAATATTTCTTCTCCGTGTGTGTTTCAAGGGCTATTGCAGACTCATCTGAACTCCACAGCTTGAGATGCTGTTGCAGTAACGGTAGGAGAGCTGCTGAATGATAGGGCTGTTCATTGCCATGTCAGGAGGAGAGCCGAGGACCTTGCTGCCGGGACAGCAGTGCCAGACAGTGTTAGCCTGGTCAGTCAGAAACAAGCACGTTCCAACTTCACAGGACGCTGCACAGTGCATAATTATGCCTGACAATAGTCTCTTTCTCTCCCCATTTCAGTTTACAGAGGTGAATAAAATGCATCTTGGTATGGAGTATGATGATTATACGCAGTTCTCTACAGTGCTGTTTTAAAAACATTCACTTTTAAAGTGATGCACCAGAGTGTCTGGTTGTGCTCTCAGTGCTGGTAATTGAGGGAAGCGCACAACTAGAAACTGATACTAACACTGGACCCTTGAATATAGGAAGCAGTCTCAAAAACAGACCTTGTGTTAAAAGTTCAGAAATCCTCAGCGTAAGAAGACAGGCTCATGTTATTCATCTGGTTGCCTTTCTTTTCAGACAGATTTTCTTTCCAAGGCTAAGGTTGATATTTGCATTTAAGAGGTATAGTAGTTGGTGAAGGCAAACGTTCTTAGTAAGTAGTCATCCTCACTGCCCTAAGGTTGTTGTCCCAACATAGAAGAGACTCAGCATAACTAAAAACATATTTCTGTTGTTTTCACTGGGCTCTTTCACCCCTGTGTAGCTGCTCTAATACAGGCAGTTGTGAATAAAATTGTTGAAGCAGTGGAGTTTTATCATCTATGAACTTGGTTAATTGACTGTTTCTGCACAGGTCCCTGAAAAGAATCACATAGCAGTTATTGCCAGCCACTCCCAGTCTAACCTGGATTTCAGCCGAGAGGTAGAAGACTCAGAGACTGTTTATCCATTCCACGAACCGTCCAGCAATCTGAGAAGTGAGTTTGGTTTGGGTTAACAACAGAACTATTCATAGTTCCGTCATATTTAGCCTGGACTTTGGTGTATCTGAGATTTTTTTTTTTTTTAAGCTGTTGAATAAAACCGTGATATTTTGATATAAACTATCTTGCTTAAGTAAGAAAGGGATAAAGGACTGTAGATTTGCTATCATTCTGGCAGTTACCTGAAGTCCTAGAGTGATGGACATTCGTGCTCCTGACAGAGATGACTGAGACTCTTGACAAATGGATTCTGTCAGAGTTTGTTACAGAGGTTTAAGATGCTGCTCTCTTGTCAGTCCCACCTATCTGATGCCCCTTTGCAAGGGTGGGAGAAGATTTATCTTCTTTTCACCTGTTCTCAGTTCCGTACATTAGCAGACACCACTGATAGCTTAAGGTAGATTTGCCAGAGCTTGTGTGGTTAAAGCTTGAGACAGGCAGAAAACGGAGGTGCAGTTTTCTAGGGGTTAGAATGTTTCCCTAGATGAGCTGGTTTTGCTGTGAGAACTCTTCCCACACACCTCCTTCTTTTCTCCTGTGTTTGCCCCGTGTTGTTATTTGTGACAAATGAGATTTATTCCCAGGTATAATGAAATATACTTGTTTTCAAGTGTGCAGGTGACCTGTGTTTTTTGTAAAACATTGCAACAACTTTCTTTGGGAGTTTGCCACACGTTTAGACATCTGTGGATGTTTTTAAGGAGAGGTTAACCGATCATTTGCTAGCAATAACTTATGTGTAATTGATCCGTCGTTAGAATGGAAGAGTGGACTGTAGATGACCTGAAACTTTCCCTGCTCTTGTACTCAGCTTTATGATTCTTGAGTCTCTTAAAACTCCCACAGGAGCACTCTTGGGATTTACTCATTGTGGATTGCTTCAGCCTTCAGTCTCCTGAGCACCTGGGTAGGTTCAGCACAGAGACAGATCTTCCCTAGTGACCTCTGTAGGGTGACAGGCTGAAGAGATGAATACTTTGTCAGAAGGTGCCTTTGCTGCTTCCCTCCCCCTTGGAAAGCCTGGAGGGGTGAGGAAGCAAATGGAGACAGGAAAGGTGCTGTGCTGAGCATGGCTGGTTAAAAAAAAAGCCAAGCTATTGAGTTGAAGGCTCTCTCCAGAGTTACTCAAAGCAGCAGGAAGTTCTGGCAGCTATCCCTTGGGGAGTCTCGTTTGGGAAGTCCTGGCAGGGCTCCTTGTACTTTCTGCAGTAGAGTGTTTTTATCTTGCAGGAGATGTCAGGGCTTCCTGAAGTGGATGGAGATGGAGTCCCTGGGTAAGAATGTTCTCTCAAGAATCTCAGCAGGCTTCAGGCTCTTTGCACTCACCTGGTATGCAGAAGTGCCCAGTATCATATTTTCGGTGCTATTTCAGCAATTCTGACCAGAAGCTGAAAGGGGATTTTTAAAATTAGTGTTTCCATCTACAGTTATATTAGAATGAACAGGTGACCCTTAAGCAAGTTAGAAGTAGCAGGTAGGAAACTGGGGCCTCTTGAAGACATAAAATGTATCAGTCTCATGCAGACTTCTGAGAACTGTGAAAACTTATTTTCTCCACATTCTGCTCATTCAATATTAGCTGTTGGAAATCACTAAAAAAATAGGGCAGTGATTGAAAGCTTAGATTTAAATGAAACATTCTCAGCAAAGTACCTTCAAAGTGAAATTACCTACTTTTGTAGTGATAAAAGACCTGTTCCTAAAGCTTTTTTGTTTCAATTTAATTGTTATTGTGCTGTTATGTTGACTGGGTCTACAAAGAACAAGAACATCCTCTTCTTATCCATAGTCTCAAAGTTAACAGTTCTACTCTAAGTGTTGTGTAATAATTTGGTTATTTTCTCTAATTATGTGACAAGATACTTCTCTTTCTTTAATAAGTAGTAATATTTTTGAGTTACAGCAACAATAGGGAATAATTCGTTTATGAGAAATAATTATGACTTGGTAAACTAGCCTTCGTTATAAATGTATGACTACAAGTGCTGGACAATCACTTTCAACCTTTAATTATGGATAAATATTTACACAATGATAATTTAATGGTGTTACTGTAAAGTCTTGTATAAGGTTGCTTTTTGTTATTTTTTCTTCCTTTCTTCTTATATTAATAAAATATTCTCCCTGTAGTGATACCTGATATAAACTGCTATGGGAAGAAGATGCTTTGGATGTGTAATGCAGCTTAATAGCAAAACAGAAGGGTTTTCTTCTTCCTATCGTTTTCCTAATAGTTAATTTCTTTCTGGTTAGTTCTCTGGAGGAAAGTAGGTTCAGTGTCTGATTGGGATATAAATTTTGAAACATCTCCTTTCTTGTTATTTTAATATTCTAGCTGCTGTGCCCCTCCCTCCCCCTGACTCACACACATTGGAACAGATCATCTCAACACTAATAGAAGAATAACTCCAAGCACTTAAGAGTTGCCATGTGCATTAAACCTTGCTTCATCTAAACCTGTAGATGGCAAGGATCATCTCAGTACTAATAGACTAACTCCAAGCAAGTAGGAGTTGCCATGTGAGTTCAATATATAATTATCTAAGCTGGTACCAGTCTTCAGTTATAGCCAGGGACTTAAATTGGAAAAGAAAATATAGACATGGCATAACCACAAGAGGTTTATTTATAACTGTTTGCATTTTTTTTTTCCCCTGGAAAATTAGCATGTGCTTGTATTCCGTAATTTGAGGTGTTCTGTTTTTTGTTCTACTTTTTGCATGCATGTAGTTGAAAGTAGAAATTCTGGTGTTCGTGCAAAAAAATTAAGAACATTTCTACAACGTGTGTGCTGCGATGAGTCAGAGTAGGTAATTTTGTTAGTCTTTGTAGTTACCAGTTCAGGTGTGAATTCTGGTAGTGTTTTTCCCACGTGAGAATCTAGCACTTTGGGAACACTACTAAATTGAGGTTGTGGATTATAAAAATGTAGATAAAGTTGGCATGGTTTTGAGGAAATGTGCAGAAATCATATTATGCCAAACCAAATTAAGCTTTCTTTTTTAAATCACAGAATCAGAATCACAGAATGGTCGGGGTTGGAAGGGACCTCAGGAGATCATCTAGTCCAACCCCCCTGCCAAAGCAGGTTCCCTACAGCAAGTAGCACAGGAAAGTGTCCAGGTGGGTTTTGAACATCTCCAGAGATGGAGACTCCACAGCCTCTCTGGGCAGCCTGTCCCAGTGCTCTGTCATCCTCACAGTAAAGAAGCTTTTCCTTAAATTTGTGTGGAATTTCCGGTGTTCCAATTTTTGCTGATTGCTGATTGCTAAGGTCCCCTCTCAGTCTTCTCCAGGCTGAAGAGTCCCAGCTCTCTCAGCCTTTCCTCATACAGGAGACGCTTCAGGCCCCTAATCATCTTTGTGTCCCTCCGCTGGACTCTCCAGAAGTTCCCTGTCTCTCTTGAACTGGGGAGCCCAGAACTGGACACAGTACTTCAGATGTGGCCTCACCAGGGCAGAGTAGAGGGGGAGGAGAACCTCCCTCGACCTGTTGGCCACGCTCTTTTTAATGTGCCCCAGGATGCATTTAGATCTGTGCTTTTTAGATCTTTGGGACCTTTCATTGTATCTATATATGAATATAAAAATATGTGTTTGTTTAGTGAATGAACAGCAGTATCAGTTTTGTCACCAATGTAGTATTCTCTCCTGCTTACTGTTGCAAAGTATCTCCAGACTGTTAGTAGGGACTTCGTATCTACTCAATATTAAGTGCATAGCCATGTCTATTTTCTTTTGTAGTATTACTCTGGAAGTAATACAAATGGCATTTGGTGGCTGCTTTACCTTTTAATTGTTGCTGTCAGCAGTATTCTTTTCTTTCAATTGCACTAAAGCTAGTACTTTTTTGAGCAAGCTTTTTATTTTCCTTGTTGGTTATTTTCTGGCTTTTTGATAAAGGTTTTGATTGAAGATCTTGCAGTAAAACCAAGCAGTTGTTTTTTCATTGCATCTGTCATTGTGGTTCATAGGGTAAAGCAAGGATTTTATTTACAGCTTGTATGTCTATTTATGGGGAAAAATAGAAATTTATCTTTAGCTTCTTTTTATATTATTTCAAATTAGTTGCTAAGAATTTTAGTGGTATAAAATTATTTTGTGCTGTCTCATTGAAATCAACAACTTACTACAGAAGAATATTATATTGATTATTTAATTTTTTTAGTTTTTACTGACAAAAAGACAGACAACTGTCTGAATTTGCTTTATGAATATTCCCCTAAGCTTTGTATGAATGTTTCCAATTCCTGTGAATGTTTCTGAAACTTTCCTGGATATGCTAGTCACAGTAATGCCTTTATACTCTCATCCCCCAGTGTCTCTAAGAGACGGTTTAGGTAGGAGTTGTGGTTTAAAGAGGAAGAAAACTTCTTATTTTGTTTTTGTTAGTCTCTTGGCATCGATCAGTGGAATTCTCCCACCTCTGAAGTAATAGATGAAGTAGTATTTGCATAGGCATTTACCTTACTGAAGATGTGTTTCTCTTCAGTAGCAGTCCTGAGGGTAGTGTCAGCTCTTACACACACCATACAGAGCCTACTGTGCTCCTCTTCACTCATCTCAACTGCCTGGCCAGGTCAGAGCTTCAAATGCTTGTCTACAATGCCAGAATAATTTGTAGGCAGTAAACTCTAGCTTTTGGGGGTTCCTGCTTATTTTTTAGCTTTTGTTTATTGCATTCTCTTTTGTGGTGTAATTTTTATTGTTTGTTTGTTGATCCCCCCTGTCTATTTGGTTCTGGACCTTCTACTCATGGAATGGTTTTCTTCAAGGTTCATCCTTTTCCTTTAAGAAGTTGGATTCTTACTGATGTGAAATAATCTTCAGCTAAGTCTGTGAGCTTTAAAGTTTGGACATTGAGTGTTGGCTACATTTCATTATTGGAACAGACACTTCCACATCTGTACCACATCTTTGGCAAATGCACTTGCAGATGCTTTGAGCCACATGCAAGAGAAGCGTTCAAGGAGAAGCTCTTGATATAATCTTCCAAGAAAATCCATTGTTTTGGACTTAGATCCTAGACCTAACTGTTCAAAGTCTTCTCACTTCAGCCAGAACTTTCATCAAAGACAAATAAGACTGTTTCTGATTGTGATACCACTGTACATTTCAGGGACAAGTTCTCAACAAAGCTGTTTCTGTTAATGTTTTAGCTGTTTTCTACTCAGTATGAGCCAGAGAGGCACGGCAGAGAATTTCCTCACTTCCAGAAATTTTCATTGACACTTTTATATAGAAGCCAATGAAGGTGAAACTTGAAGTTACTCTTGCTCAATTGATATAGGTGATGCTTTTGGTAACCCTGTTATTTGCTCTAAAGTTCTTAGTATTACATCTTGGTAATTACAGAGGTAATTTGCAGACCTTGGTGCCATAATAAATTTGCCATATCTAGAGCCACTTTCTTGGTTGTTCATACTTTTTTCTAGTTCTGTAGTTACCCAGAGTTGAGAGAGTTGCCATTCTGCTGGAACTTCAAAGCCTCAGTGCCATACTCTGAAGAATGCTGCAGGTTAGTTGTCTCAGACATCTGTAAATCAGAGACATGGAGTGTGTTTCATTCCTTGGTGGTAGTAAGGCAAGTTCACTAGAAGAACTTGTGTAGCTACCCACATCCCTAGTCTACTCCTCGAATGACATTTGTTTTAATGCTCTTGAAAGCTTTGGCCTAAGCAGTCATCACAGTGTGAAGGAAATCTTATGTCAAAAAACTACAACACCATAGGAGTGATCCCACCCAGCAAGCAAGCTCAGATGGTAACTGCTCTTCTGTCCTCACATGGGTGAGAACTGTTGTAAGTGAAGACTAATCCTTCTTAAAATTCTTTGGCTTCACATATAGCTGAAAGTCAGTCAATTCTCAGCAATACTTGAATTGGGAGGTCAGGGGATTCCTTCCCAGTTGCTAGTTTTTGTCTGCTTGTTTTCTTTCACCTTCTTTTTGTGTCACCAAAAGTGTGATAAATGGTCAGCACAAAAATTGTCTGCTGCTCTGGTGGGTTGATCCTGGCTGGATGCCAGGTGCCCACCAAAGCTGCTCTATTACTCCTCTCCTGAGCTGGACAGGGGAGAGAAAATATAACAAAAGGCTTATGGGTCGAGAGAAGGACAGGGAGAGATCATTCACTAATTCCTGTCATGGGCAAAACAGACTCTTCCCCTGCTCTCCTATGGGAAACAGTCTTCCATGAGCTTCTTCCAAGTGGGTCCTTTCCATGGGCTGCATTTCTTCATGAACTGCTCCGGAATGGGTCCCTTCCACAGGGTGCAGTCCTTCAGGAACAGACTGCTCCAGGGCAGGTCCTCCACAGGGTCACAAGTCCTGCCAGCAAACCTGCTCCAGCCTGGGCTCCTCTCTCCATGGGGCCACAGGTACTGACAGGAGCCTGCTCCAGCTTCCCACGGGGTCACAGCCTCCTTCAGCATGGGGTCGTCTGCAGGCGGTCATCTGCTCCACCATGGACCTCCATGGGCTGCAGGGGGACAGCCTGCCTCACCATGGTCTTCACCACAGGCTGCAGGGGAATCTCTGCTCTGGCACCTGGAGCACCTCCTCCCCCTCCTTCTTCACTGACCTTGGTGTCTGCAGAGTTGTTTCTCGCCCATCTTCTCGCTCCTCTCTCTGACTTCTCATAGAAGCCACCCCTGTAGTCCCCCTGCTACCAAAACCTTACCATGCAAACCTAGTACAGTTGCATTCTTTTTAAGAATTTAGTAGCTACCTTGGCATCCTTTTTGGAGTCTTTCCTCTAGTTCTAAGACTAATTTTTCTGAATGTTTTCTTCTAAGTTTCAAAGGCATATTAAGACTTTGTAACCCTCAGTGGAGGAGACATCAGTTCCACTGCAGCAGACAATTTTTGTGCTCAATGCTAATTGCACCTCAGATATTACCTTGTATCTTTGTTTAGGAGATGCTTCCTCTTAGCTCTAACTTCCTCCTCCTGACACTCTTTGGGATCAAGCCTGAAGCAGTTTCATCTTGAAAGGAAGTGTTCAGCATAATTCTATTCAGTAACTCCTGCATCTCATCTGATTCCCTAGCAGCCCTTAGCCTTACCATCTCCATCTCTTCAATTACCTGTATTTTTATTTTTTAACAAAAGACTGAAATAACAAGAAGCTTCTCTCTTCTAACCAAACAGAGATGGAATTCATCCTTCACATCTCAAGAAAAGAATTTACTGCAATTATTTTCTCATGCCAAAGAAAATGAGATCTTGGATCCGAGAAGTCTGGATGCCTGTATTTGCTGGTTCAAGATAATGTGGAAGACATGATGAAGCTGCCTCTTCAATAGAGATATTGGCCCACACCTCTTGGTTTTCAGGAGACTTCTATATCCTTTGTCTGGCAAAACACAGCTTGTAGTCTGTAGTGATCTGGCCATTATTGTTGTGTGCCGTTGGAGCTGTTATGTACAAAGTATCCCTTTAGTGGTGTGAAAAGAATAGATGTTTTCTCTTTATTATTTCTCTTTATCTCTGCAAATCACTTTGGTATATTAGTTAGTAGAAAAAGTCTCTACTAACCCCTGTGCAAACCCCTGGAGAACAGCAGAACCATTCTGGACTTGATTTCTACCTATGCTTACCTTCTCCAAGCTGTGATCTGGACAATGTATTGTTCCTAGTGTTTCCCTACGTCTTCCCGTACTCTGGGAAGTATATACTCTGATGAGCTCCTTAGGTATTCTGGGCCACATAGCAACCTGCCCCTATGCTGAATCCCATGCTAGATTCCACATCCATATTTTCAGGCATGTCTCCAGATTATGTGGATTCTGCACTGGTGTTTCATCAACATACTAGTTACAGTGTCCTGGACAGTCTTCTGATCTGTAAGTTAATAAAATAACTCAAATCAGTATGAGGAGAATACCTCTTGACTTGAACCGAAGTCCATGTGATAGTCAAGGTATTCTGAACTTCTTTGACTATGCAACTTGTCCTTCCATCAGTAAGGCATGTTGTTGCCTTGTTTTAATTATTTTACATTTAATTATAATATATTTCAGTTATGTAAAACTGGGAGGATAGTAAAGAAAAGAAATACAGTTGTAGAGACAGAATTTTCTAAGGAAAATGGGCAATGAAGAACACTTTTAGAATGGGAAAAAGCTAATATTAATCATAAAACTAGAATGGAATTGGCATGTTGTCTCCTGTCATCTAAGGAGTGAATCGTGCTTAAATTTAATATATAAGAGGCAAAGATTTAACTAGATTTAAGGTGGAGCTTCATTAGTTTAGTTAATGAATAGCATTATACAGTGTTGTCCTCTGCATTGCATAAGATTAGATTTGTGGTTTAAAGATGATGTATCCTGCCTGAATTGCAATTTAGCCACTCAAAATATATACATCTCAGACAGTCAAATCTATGTATTTTCCAAGACTGCTTAACACTAAAATACATTATAAATACATTAGGCTCCTCTCTGACTACCTGACTTGAGTCACCTACATGTGATTAGAGGTGCTTAGTTTGCCTAGATATCTGGACAGTCTCTTAAATTCTGTATCATTCCTAGGAAAAGCTTGAAAAGTTGAGCTGGTGTTTAGGTCTGTGACTGATTTCACTTCATGTGAGCGTGATCGTTATTGTCCCTGACTGATAGAACATTCAGTTGGTTATACCATATTAGAGCACTGAGAAATATAGGTGCAGCACTCAAGCTAGGTGATTTAAACCTAGGCAATAGAGGAAAAATGCCTTTCAAGTAACCAGGATATTAAACTGGAGGGACACATATCTAATTTTCTAATCAATCATTCTGGAGATGGTTTTATCTAATGATAACACGTATTTTTTTTTTTAAATACATAATTATTTTCTGGGATTAAGATCTGGAAAGTGAGTTCTGCTGCTTGCACCTGATATCCCAATTTCTGGATAAGATTTGGCTTCTTTATTGGCTTGCTCAGTTTCAAGTGCTTTCACACAAAATGTTCTGTGGCTTAATGCTTTTGATTACTGCAATAAGGGAGGCATGGATTCATTCCTCTTAGTCTGGCTTCCATCCATTCATCAGTCTTTCCATTTCTCAAGTGAGTTCTCCAAACAGCAGGCTGTTGTTCAGGTGGCAAGAACCATCCTTCTTTTGGTGCCTGTACTTCAAAGAGGGTAAACAGAGTTAATCTGAAGTACGTGGAGGCCTCTTAGATTTCCTCTTGGTTCCACACATCTTTGGTAGAAAAAAAATAATATAAATTGATCAGATTGCTCTTTAGAGGCACGTGGGATTTCTGTGCATTCTGTGGAAATGCGGACGTTTAGCTAGGTAAGGTGACTGCCCACTGCTTTTCCTCGCAGGCTGCTGAAGTGACTATGTTGCTGTCTTCCCAGCCATGCCCGTTTCCTCCCTTTGTCTGTGCTTGAAACCAACATTTTTATGACAGCATCAATATTAGAATTTTATACAGTTTTATTCCAATATTATGTCCTAAATTTTCTTGAGTAGCTACAGTTAAAATATCTTAAATGCAGAAGGAATTACTGAAATTACCGACTTCCTTGGTTCTTACATTATCTACCTCTGAGGCAAACAGGTATCTTTATTACTTGATAATTATACATACTAGTTCAAAGTCTGACCGTTCCAAGCTATCTTTTCAGAACTCCCTGTAGAGACAGCTAAAGATAGTCTCATTTCTCCATCCCTATTCAATCACTGTCTACAGTGTGCTAAATACTTGTAAGAGAGAAGCGGCTAACTCCCTAAGTCTGCCCTTCCTCTTAGCTGAGTGGGCTCATCTTTTTGCTGTATTGTAGAGAATAAACAGATTCACTTTCTTTCCTTTCGCTTTTCACATCTGTAGTCCTTGGGCTACCTCAAAGGAGCCAGCGGAGATCTGTGTTTACTCAATGTTTCCCTTATCACAGAAGATATGATGATTGTTGCATGTAGTGGTCCTGAGGGCTGTAGATGTTTTCTCTGCAAAATGTAAATGGATCAGGTTGCTTTTACACGTTACTTTCCCTGATAAACATGTAGGTTTTTTTGGTCAAAGTGGTTTAATAATGTTGATGCCATAAGCCTTGTAGGTGTACCTTTACTGTCTCTTTATTAAGAAGTCTGATGTAAGAGGAACACACAACTGAAAACAGGCTTCTGACCCTGTGAAGGTAAGTTCCCTCACAGAGCTTCCAAATATGAATAGTTTGTCTTTGCTTGAAACTGAGGTGGCATCTCGACTGTAGTTTTCATTCCCATGGATTTTGTATTTCCAAGCCTAAATCAGAAAGTACAAGAATATGTGAATTTCAAAATGTTCTTAGTTCATGTTTGTGCCTCCAGTTATTTAAGCTAGTAACTTTAAATAATTGTTGTTTGAAGCACAGATTTTTAATAAATAAATAAATAAATCAGATTTCCAAACCTGGGGTCAAAAAGGAGTTAAATGCAGTCATTCTTTGTCTGTTTCTCTATGATTCCTATTTCATACCAATACCAATAATTGTGGTCTGAGACAAATTTCATAGGGGAACAGATATTTGATAGATAGTTAAACTCCTGCACATATTATGAAAATGTATGTCTTTGCAAATGTTATGGGCAATGGAAAGGTGACGGTGCTAGTTTACATGTAAATAGATACAGGAAACCAGAGAGGAAAGGCATCTTGCGGATACCCCAATTATGGGAACAGCTTTAGTTAAAGCTCACAATCAGCCATGGCACAAAAACCTTGAGAGGACTAGCTTTAATTAGTTCCAGGGTACACACAAAAAAAATAGTTTTTTCTGCAATATTTATTCCTATAATTAATTTTAGTATTTAAATTTAGGGAAAAATACATATGTAAATATGAGGTCTTTAAATGCTGCTTATGAAATTACAAGGAAATCTAATTTTGCCTGAAAAATAAGTTTTTCCCTATGGCATATTTTAAGGTGTTCAAATTATGGCTTGCAGAAATGTAATATTAGAAATAATGTATTAAAATATAACAAGTTTAAAAACTTTAATGCAGGTAATCCCTACTTTGAAAAATGAAAACTTATTTTTCTTATAGACCAGAGGATGCAGCTTTATTTATCTTTCATCAGAGTATTGTAACAGAAGGGCAAATAGCTTCACATTTTTTGTTAATAAATACTGGCTTGAGTAGTTTCTTTGATTTTTTGTAAAAGATTATTTATTCTTTGGAAGTCAAATACCTTAGGCTAATAGAAAAAACGTCCTATTACAACTTCTAAATGTGGTCCTGCAAAGAAACTCACTTAACTTCAGAATAGCTACTTAAAGGATGAAGAGTTTGAGACTCTGGACCTCAGACCTCAACTTTCAAAGGACATCCAAACTAGAAACTTAATCACAAAAAAACCCCCACCAAACAACCCACCTACCTTGCAAAATTACATTTGTGCAGGAGCAAATTTAGAGTAGGTGACAGCAACAAATAATGGCATAACTAAAAGAATTCATAGAATCATAGAATTATTTGGGTTCAAAGGGATCTCTAAAGATCACCTAGTCCAACCTTCCTGCCATGGGCAGGGACATCTTCCACTAGACCAAGTTGCTCAAAGCCCTGACCAAACTGACCCTGAACACTTCCATTGTTGGGGCATCCACAACTTCTCTGGGCAACCTGCTCCAGTGTCTCACCACTTTCATTGTAAAGAATTTCTTCCTTATGTCCAATCTAAATAAATTCTCTTTCAGTTTAAAACCATTGTCCCTTGTCCTGTCACTACAGGCTCTGTTAAAAAGTCTCTCTCCATCTTCCTATAGGCCCCCTTTAAATATTGAAAGGCTGCAATAAGGTCTCTCTGGAGCCTTCTCTTCTCCAGGCTGAACAGCCCCAACTCTCTCAGCCTGTCCTCATAGGAGAGGTGCTCCAGCCCTCTGATCATCCTCGTGGCCTCCTCTGGACTTGCTCCAGTAAGTCCATGTCTTTCTTGAGTTGGGGGCCCCAGAACTGGAGGTAGTACTGCATGTGGGGTCTCATGAGAGTGGAGCAGAGGGGGAGAATCACCTCCCTCGACCTGCTGGCCACGCTTCTCTTGATGCAGCCCAGGATACGGTTATTGGCCTTCTGGGCTGCGAGTGCACATTGCTGGCTAAACACCATCCTGATGTTTAGACTTGTTTAGGTGTGCTCACGTAACACAAATGCATCCAGACTGCTGTTTTCACTTTTGGGTGCTGCATTGCTAGAATAATGTTGATAAGTTGGATGGTACTGTGTAATAAAGAGTAAATAGTAATAAACACTACTGGAATTAGTGACACTTGAAATTTTCTTCCTCCTAAATAAAACCAAAAATGTATAACTTGTTTGAATTGCTGGTAAAAGAAGAGTACAACACCTATAAATACCTGAAGAAACAGAACTAAGAGAACCTGAAGAAACAGAAAACAAGAAATAAGAACTAATATGTGTAATCCAAAAGTACAGGGCAACAGAACTGAGAAGGAAAGAGGGAAAATTGACACATTTTCTTGTGTATGAGATGTAGTTGGTTGTAGAAGAGTTTGCCTGAGAGATTACTGGAAACCTCCTACCTAAAATGATGAAAATTGGGTGGGAAAAATACTAGAAAGAATGTTGTCCCGAACAGCCCTGCGCTGAGTAGAAAACAGGAACATCTGAATCTTCCAGTCTTTAGTCGGCAGATCTTGCATTCACTTCAGGGGGGAGTTTTCACATTATACTAAGTGAAGGATGAAATTATCAGTTTCGAGCCTTCAACAATACAAATAATCACTGTTTCTGGACTGTTGAATGTTTAATAACATCTCTGTTCAAAAGTAAACAGCTTCTCTGTGAATGTTAATACCTTTTTCCTGCAGCATGTCTGTTAGGTTTGGATTAGATATTAGGAAGAAATATGAGGGTGGTGAGAAATGTGAGGGTGGTGAGACAGTGGAACAGGTTGCCCAAGGAAGTTGTGGATGCCCCCTCCCTGGAAGTGTTCAAGGCCAGGTTGGATGAGGCTTTGAGCAACCTGGTCTAGTGGAAGGTGTCCCTGCTGATGGCAGGGGGGTTGGAACTAGGTGATCTTTAAGGTCTCTTCCAACCCAAACCATTCTATGATTCTATGTTAAGTAGCATGAATGGCAGTAGACAGGGCAAGGTGTTTATACACATCCACATTTTTTGCAACAAATCATCCTTTGAGGAATTTTATTGTTCACAAAGGGGAAAAATTCATCTACAAAGAAGCTTAGTTAGTGCTAATAAGATGATTATTATACATCTGTACATCTCACCTGATAGCTGGTATATATTAATTCTTCCTTTGAAACTGAAAATCAAAACCATTAACTTCTTGTTTATGCATTTGGTATCCTAGCATAAAGTGCAGTGAAAATTTCATTTTTTAAATACATGGCTTATCTGTGGCTCTTGCAGTGCTAACGTCACTTCTTCAAATCTCTGGTAATGTTTTGAGGCACACAAAGTTTCTGATAGTCCTTGCTGACACCTGTTATTTAGTTTAGTAAGTGAGTACTGGTTAGTATGGTGTGTATCGCTGGTGGGTTAATGAACTGGAACCACATAAGTAGCTCCTGCATTGTATGAGGTTTCTTAGTGACAGCCTCTGTACGTTGGTCTCATTACTACTATAGATTCCCAACATTATTTATTATTTCATTAGCATCTAGTTTCTTCCTGGGATTTAGGACTGAGGTCAACACGGAGAAAGGTCCAGACTGTCGTATTCCCCTTCCTTCCTTTCCTCACCCATGCACAGCCACTCATTTCTTTCATTTTTGGTGCATCATAATTTAATATTTACCAGTTGTAGCTTGGTACCAAAGGAATAATTATTTCTTAATCACCCTGCCTTCAGGGGGTTCTCCACTTGTGTCTGGGGAAAAAGGACAGGCTTTGGTCACCGGGAGCGAGCGCCTCTGTGTTTCCTTTGTAAGGACAGCTCTGTTGTTAAGGCAGGGCACTGTGTGTTGAATTCTAATTCCCTTGTGCGAGGGCCAGCCTGTTTCGAGCAGGAGGTGTTGGCTGCGATTAGTAATAGTGCCACAGCCCGGGGCTCCCTCGGCATGGGGAGCTCTGGAAGTTGGCGGCGCAGCGCTGATGGGGAGCGTCGCAGTTCAGTGCCGTAGCCAGGGTGGATCACCTTATCTTCCCAGTACCCGCTGGGCTACTTTTCTTAGCAGCTGGGAAGTTCAGGTACCTTTTCTTTAAATATTTATTATTTACTGCCATGAAATACTGTCCATGCAAAAGCAGGTTGTTGCATCTGTGCAATAGAAGTACATTGCCATTTATTTTACATGCATTTGGTAAATTTTATAAAATTAAGCTTTAAAATTGACGTGTGCATTTAATAGTGCTCATCCTAAAGTGCTAAAGGACTATGTAACAGCAGCAACTGTTAATATATAGAATATACACTTTCAGGAAAAGTTGTAGAAAGTTTTCAAAGGTAGTATGTTAAGATAGATATGCTAAAACCACAGAAACTGTATCCTTAGTTCTAGTGCTAAGGTTCTGATTTTAAATTAACACTGGATTAGTTATCTGTCTCTGTCAAGACTACAATAAAGAGCTTTTGTTGCAATCCATCATAGGGCTTTTGTGTTATACACCATATGTAGAAACTGTTAAGAGGAAGACTAGATTAATACTGAGAGAAAAAATGTCATCAGATAAAACATAGGTCTCAAAAAGCAATTTCAAATCACATAATGTGTTATGCATTAATACATTTTTAGCCTTTGGGGAATGGAGGAAAGCTTGTAATCAAAAATTAATTTGAGCATTCTTGGCTGTACCTAAATTAGAACCCAGGATACTTCCAAAATTGTTTTTAATCAAATGACCTGACAGGAGCTCACTAGGAGAAAACTAATGAGTACAGGGTAATATGAATAATATTTAGTAATGTTGATAAGAAACTTTGCAGCTCATTTTTCAAATCTTACATGTAATAATTTAAAATACTTCTATTTAGAGGTAGCAATATGTGTCTGTGCTTGTATATAAAGCAAATATATAATGCGTATGTTTTATATTTTTAAAATTGATTTCTTTAGAAGCTTAGTAGAAATAAAAGTGCATGGAGTCACTATTTTTTTTCCTTGATTAATATCCTAACAATAAAGTGCAATGTGTTTCCACATGACTTAAATATTTCTCCATTCATATGTGGACACATAGGATGAATTTCATTTAACTTTTTTTTTTCTTTTTTTTTTTTTTGTAAGGTATCATTAGAGCTTGTGCCTGTTTGGGGACAATGATTCTTATCTTTTCTGTGAACTATTCATGAGATTGGTTTTGTAAGTCTTCGCTGCAGTTTAATACTCTAGTTTCAGTATTGGAAGCAAAAGAATTGGTGATATTTTGTGCCTTTAAGATTTGTATTTGGATTTCAAAAATGCAATTATTCATTCAGTTTCTGGTTGTTTACTGTTTTGTAAACTTTAAATATCACAGGTCATTAAAGGATTGGATCATCATATACGTAACAAAAGCTTTAGCTTAAAGATCCTGAGAAATAGAATTGCATGGAAAAGAAACCCAAATACCAATTAATTATAATATCTGGAAATGTTTAGCGTTTGGTTTTGGGTTTTCATTTTTTTTGATGTTGTTTTTGTTGTTGTTGTTGTTGTAAGTTGTTATACCAAAAAAAGTTCACTATCATTTTTTAATTTCCATTTTTGCTTAAAATACTTAATGTGGAATTTGTATGTCTAACATGCTTCTTGCTGTAGACCTGCTAAACAGTGTCACACCTAACGTCATTCATTGAATTTTGTCTGAGGGCCAGAAATGCAGCTGGCTTAGTGCCTTATTGCCTCCAGCAGTCCTTCTGTTCAGGGCAGGTAGTGTTGAACTTGATATTTTTATTTTTATTCTTTTTCCCCCCCAAGAGTAATTTGATTTAAATAGTTTATTTATCAAGAAGAACAGAAATGTTTTTACAGTTATTAGCAAGACACATCAAATAATTGCACTTATGGTGGCTGTTTTTTTTTTTTTTTACTTTTGCTGCAGATTTGTTACATTTGATATAAACAACTTACATTTAAAAGACACCAAAATAAGAGAGAAGTTGTTGGTAGTAGAGAAAAGTAAAGGAAGCAACATGGTTAAAAGAATCGATGCAGAACACATTGACAGATCAGTAGGTACTTTATATTCCAGAAAATCAGAGGTGCAAACAAAGGAAAAAACTTCAGTTACATGAAATCAAGCTGAGCTTAGCCTTGTGGAAAGAAACCATCTAAAAAACCACAGTTTGTAAGCTGCTGTGCTCCAAATTGTTTGTGTTTGAATTCCACTTAATAGGAATTCTGCTTAACAAAAGGGACGAGATTTACAAAATCCATATGCTGTTTATTTAATGCAATAGTATTTTGCACCTGTATTGGGAAAAAGAAACCAATATTGAGCTGAGTGTTCTCTCCTTGTACTTAGGGTACCTTAGGTTTTTGCTCTGTACACATGGTCAGAGTGAAATCTTTCATGAGGGCTTGGGAGGAGTCTATAGACGATGGTGACAGCCTCTGACATCTGTGCCCTGGAACAGGAGGGGCCAGAGACGGCACAAACAAAACACAGGTGGGCGGAATCTCAGACAAGTGTGTAAGGAGCCTGAGGAAGCCCAGACCCCATACAACAGGTTGTAGCTGGAGTCAGGCTCTAAAGATCTTCCCCAACAAAACTGGAAGTGGTGTGGAAGCCCTGAGGGCGGGACTCACTCAGCAGAAGGTGGTTGCATGCTCTGATGCTGTGATGCTCTGCTCTGTCAGATGTAGCTGGTTGGCTGGACCCAGATTGCAGCGTCTCACTTACAGAAAACAGGCTCTTGCCTCCTCTGAAACTTGAGGTAGCCCATGTAGTTATGAATTGGTTTGTCAGCTTTCTCCCTTGAAATTCTGCTGCTGTTTCTGTTAGTGAAGTTGTACGTGCTGCATTTGCAGTGCTACTGTGCTGCTGTTAATCGGGGGTCATATTTTGCAGTATTATCTCACTGACAGTAACTATTTAAGATTTTTTTTAAGAAAATAATTTATCAGAATGAAAGCTCTTAAAAGTCAGCATACAAATAATTAATCACTCCATTTATTTTCACCCGTAACTTTCCAAAGTTGCCTTCATTTTTATAATATTGTTTCATATTGTCGTCATTTTTATTAAACTATTTCATGATAGTCACAACCAATATAGAGCTGAAAATATGACCTTGTTTTTTTTCCAGTGTAAAAAATTACTATCACTTTTTTCATTTGTTTTGCTGAATAAGGGTGAAACTTGGACATTTTGTCAAGGAAGTAGATGTAGCTGTGGTTTGTGTCTATAATCAAAGACACAATTTTCAAGTGTTTTTTCCCCAGTGTGCCTCTGTGTGTGTGCAGGTGTGCATGCATGCGTGGGGGACAGATTGTAGTCTTATGATACCCATCTGGGAGAAAATTGGCTGGATGGTAGTAGCTGAAAAGTAATTTTTTAGCACTGTCTGTAATTACGACTTAGAGATTTAGTCCTACCCGTTTTTGTGACTGTGTTGTCTGTTATCTGCTTATCTGACATGACAGAAGTACTGAGATGATTACAGATTGTTCTATAGGAATATAATTATAATTGTTGCAGGCAATTAAAACAATACAGAAGTCAGTCAATATTACATTAGAATAAAAATTACAAATGCATTTTTAAATACATTTTATAATTTTATGACTTAGAAACCTGTTCATTATTACCTTGCAAATCAAATGCTTTCCTATACAATGTTACTGAGATAGACACTTCAGTGGCCCACTGACATATTAATTCATCCCTGCATAATCTTACTCTGTTCAGCAACAGAATATTAAGAGAACGTTTGGAGACTGTTACTGGTATTACTTCAGGAACAGTTTCTTTTATATTTGTGACTACAAATATAATAAGAAATATTTTATTAATTACTCTGTGGCTTAATAAAAAAAAGAAATTGCCAACTTCTTTATATACCCTGTATAGTTATTGCTGCTTAGGTTGACCAAATGTGTAACAACCTTTTTGAGTAGACAATCTAGTATAGGAAGTATTAAGTTGTAAACAATTCACTTTACATCAGTGGTGTCAACATCACTTCCAGTAATATATTTTGCATTTATTTTATTTGACACTGCTTTTTAGTTACAACAAGGTCATCTTTTCCTAGTCAGGTGCAGATAGAAAAATTTTTGAGAGCAAGCTGCAGAAGACCGCGATTTGAGGGAAGTGTTCCAAGGAGATCTTTCGTACTGTGACATGGTTCGTAACAGAAAGGATTGCAAAGCTGTACTTTTAACAGATTTCTGTTGAATTGTCAATTTAAGATGTCAGTTGTCATCTTGTCAGTTCCAAGATGTATCTGCTAAGGGGAGTTAATTGCCTTTAGAGTTTTGAAATCATTATGTTGACTCAGGAGTAGGTGGTAGTGGCCTACTTTCTTGAAAGACACCATACTGTTGGTGTCTGTTCTTTCTCAAGCTTCTACCTGGACCTTGATCTTGCAGAGAGCGCTGCAGAGAAACATGCTGCACGAAGTCTGTGCACACTTGTCTTTTCATAGGAGAGGTGTGTATTATAAAACCTTCATCTTTGGATATTCTGCAACTAGTATAACATGATATCTTGTAGTATAATTAAAAAAAAATTGACAAGAGAATGAGCTTGGTTTGTTAACTGCTACAATTTACCACATTCATTAACACATTTAAGTATTTTTATTAGCTATCTTAATTCTCTCACAAAGTCTGTATAGTGTAGATGCAGTTAGTACCTGATTATACAAGCAAATCTAAAACTACTGTATATTCTATTTCTGTTTCTAAGGGTGGGTGGGGAAGTGTTAAATTGTTTGTTGCATTTCAAACTGTGGTCTGTTCTGCCAGCAGCTAGAATGTGATCAATTAAATGAGGCATAAAAAAGGCATTGCTGTTGCACATTGTTAAAGGAAAATTACAAGAACTGTGGTAATATTAACACATAAAGAGATCCTATAGAAGTGGTTGGAATTGAATTTAACCCTATGAAAGCAAGGCCATTCAATGCTGCATTATTGTTGTGTTATATAAAAATTATAGATTAATATCTTTAATGCTAAGAAAATAATGTCAAGTTTAGCAAGGACGAAATGTAACCTGATCAGAAGTAAACTTTAATTAAAAAAGACATGTGATTGTGAAATTTCATTAGTCCTCTGAAAAGAAAACTGAAGTAGAGTTTAATTACCAGTTAAACTGCTGGGCAGATTAGTTAGTTTGTTTTCCCCACCTTAATGCTGTGCTTTCATTCCTACTTGTCATACTGCACTAGCTGGAAAACCTGAATCATTACTGTGACAACTGACATTTCAAATTTTTCACAAGCTTATAGTAATGTAACATTTCTCCACACATCCTGCACTTCTGAGATATTTCTACAGGAGCTTGTTGAAGGGAAAATGATAGCTGTTTGCTACACCAGTGCTGCCCAGGGCTTTCTCCTGCCCCAGCCCTGGAAACATTCAGGGTCAGGCTGGACAGGGCTCTGAGCAACCTGATCTAGTTGAAGGTGTCCCTGCTCACTGCAGGGGGGTTGGACTAGATGACCTTGAAAGGTCCCTTCCAACCCAAACCATTCTGATCCTGTGGTCAGAGCCATCAGAGCGGGGGCTGTGGTGTGGGCACGGGGGCAGGTGCCCCCAGAGCAGGTTTCTCAGCTGCTGACAGTGGTGTTTGCAAAGTATGAGACAGAGGTAGAAGAATGTCACCCCATACGCCCCTAACAGCTGAAGAGGGCTGTGCAGCACACCAAACTTGCCTTTTGAAAAGAACTACAGTCAAATCTCATTAAGGCTGTTCTTCTAAGAAGATAATAATTAACTTTTATTAGTGCTATTATTCTGCAGTTCTTTAGGTAATAGGAATTAATTGTAAAGGCAACTGGAACATTTTACATACTTGCTAAAAAATCATGTGTCAAAGCATGAGAGATTGATAAAAACATTAGATACTCAGTATGTACACACATTTGTATTCTGTACTCTTACTTGCAGCGTATGTGTGGAGGATGAGGTTGTGCCAGCTATTGTGCAACTGAAGTAGCAGAGGGGTTTGAAAAGAAGATTAGAGTTGGCTTCTCAAGTGGATTCAGAGTGCTTCAAAAGAAGCATAGGAAGTGAAGGGAGAAGAGTTTTAAGTAGTATCTCTGCAAAAGAGATCGGCATCTCTTTGTAAAGAGGAGTTTCAGTTTAAGATCACTGTAGAGTAAAGCACATCCATTTAACTCGAGTGTAAACTAGTGCTGCTTCTTAAGAATTGCTGCAGAGGTTTGTATGGGATAGTAAGTGTGGTGGGTTGACCCTGGCTGGATG
>NW_010339226.1:0-25225 GCF_000700745.2 Antrostomus carolinensis
TAAGCAAAATAAAGGTCTCCCACTTTTTTTTTTTTTTTAATCAATAACAAACCAATTTCATTTGGAAGGCACCAAACTACTGTCCAGAGATTTTACATTATGCAACTGGCAGTCTTGTCTATCAGCAAACTAATAAATACTACAACTAAGAGAAAGACTGACAACGGGTTTGATCAAATCTGACATTTATCTGTGTGACTAAGACCACTGAGCCACTTATTTCACAGACTAAATACAGATACCATTGGTCAGAAGATTTCTCTCATCATTACTTTTTTCTTACAGTGCATTTTATATAACAAAGAGAAAATAACTGAAGTCTCACCCAACAAATCACTGCAAGAAAATCAATTCTCAAATGCTCCAAAAGTAAAAATCAAGCAGTATAATGATCTAGAGATATTAAAGTCCAGCAGCTGGGCACTGTTTTGTCACATTATATATGACACGGTTACATTACTGCTCTCTGTCTTCTGGCCAGTGTTTCAGGGGTATCACATTTATCTGTGCTCATGAACTATGCATGGTGACAGAGGCTAATAAAGTATAGATTTTAAATTGTATGAGTGACTTTATCCAATCATTTAGCCTATCATTTTTCCTTTTGCTACCAGCTACTCTGTCAATACATACACCTCTTATGTATGACTTCTGCTCTAGATACAGTTCAACCCTCTTATTGACCTGATCACAGAATAATCGAATGTTGTGAGTTGGAAGGACCCACAAGGATCATGGAGTCCAACTCCTGTCCCTGCACAGGACAAGCCCAACATTCACACCATGTCCCTGAGGGCCTTGGCCAAATGCTGCTGGAATCTTGTCAGGCTTGGTGCCATGAGCACCTCCCTGGGGAGCCTGTTCCAGTGCTCCACCACCCTCTGCCTCAAGAACCTTTTCCTCATGGCCAACCTCACCCTCCCCTGCCACACCTTCCTGCCATTTCCCCTGGTCCTATCACTAGTCACCAGAGAGAAGGGATCATTTATACTTTCTTTTTAGTCTGTCAGTGAATAGTAGGTTTCAGACCTACTATTTTTTTTTAACAATGTCATGACCCTATATAACATATTTGATGGCCTAAATTGGGAAGAGCTTAGAAAGTAGGTTACCTACTGAGCCAGTAACGCATGCAAAGCTTTGATTCGACAGTACAGAGAACAAGCAATCCACTTGCTGTAAAATTATTAGCCCCAAAAAGCATAGAGCCAAATACATTAAAAAAAGTCAATATACTGTGTGTTTAGTGAGACATATACTTGTGCTCTACCTACACCCTTTAGGACACGTAGTGCTGAATCCCAGAAAAAGCTTCTTTCCCAAAAATAAATAGTAGGTAAAAATGACATATCCTTAGGTCCCCTTTGGATTAAAAAAAAAATCTGAGCTGTGCTCAGGATAAAGTCAAAACTTCTACTCTGCAGATGAGAGTAGAAGCCCCATCTACGCCACACTGCACCCGTCCATCAGTGACCCCACCCTGGCACCAGCCACAAAACCGCAATGAAGGAGACGACCAGCGTTTCCTTGAGGTCTCCATCAACCTCCTCATCCAACATGCAGAATGGCTTTGTAGGGCTGGTAGAGAAATCTGAACCAGAAGATCAGGGAAGAATGCTTTATGCCTAACTATTTGCTTTTCTTTGAGATTCATTCTGATCTTTCTCTGAAAAAAATTACATATAATTCATTTAACATAATTAAATAAGAGTTTATTTTCAGCCTGCCTGAAGACTGTACTAAGTACTAAAAACAACAGGATAACATTCTCACGTCTGTCTAATCAAAGACACTGAATCAGGTAGGTACTTTTAAAATCAAAGCTTTCTCTGTTAAATAAAGAAATGTTGAATACACAGACTGAAATAATGCCCAAAATATGAATACTGAATCTTTCTTAACTAAGATTAGGTGTTTAAAAACCTCCTCTCCAGAGAATAACTTATATGATTATAACTCTTTACACACACTTGCTGCAGGTTAAAAAACGAACAACGACAAAAGTCATGGATGAAAAAAACTACAGGAAAGTATTAATTATTCCAGCATTAACAAAAATGAAACATTTCATGTTAAATCTTTACCCTAAAGCTTACTATAATGCTCCTTGATTAAACCTGTATTTGTGTTCAAATACTACCGGTTCAGTCATCATGCCCACAGCATCATGAAATGAATAGTTTAGAATAAGTAGTCAATCCGATAAAATGGTAATTTATTTTGTAACTGCAGGTTAAAATAGCAATATTTATTTAAAAATGTGACTCCAGTTCAAAGAGGGGCATTATCTGTATGGAGTCACTAAATGCATTAGAAGTGGTAGAGGCAAAAATATGACAAAGGATTAAAGAACAAAAAGAAGAGATGGTCAAATTAAAGCAAGAAAATTGGAGGCATCACACTAATGGAACATTGTGAAGAGTGGCATAGGATGAGCAGTCTCCTCAGCTCTTTAGACTACACTATAGTGTCTATGCAACACATCCAGTGAACGTTCTGGGCTTGGGTCAGGCACCTCTGTGCAAACACCAACATTATATTGGGCAATTATCATTTTTAGTGCATACCCAGCCTGCAAGTGAATGTTTCCTGGATCTTGTGCAACCCCAGGTAGGTGGCATCTTCCAGGCTCAGGTGGCCCAGCTTCCATTTCTCTGCTCTCCTGCTCTCCAAACACTGCCAGTCCCAAGCACAGCTGCCTGAGCACTGCGGGAAGATGGATCTCAAAAAGATTTCTATTGGTTTTTTAATGTTTGGAAAGAACCATTTGGTACAAAAGTTGAGATGCCTATTATATGTCTGAGAATGCTGGATCAGATCAGAGCAGCAATTATCCCAAGCACATAGAACAAGTTAAAAAAACCACCACCAAACTCTTTATCTCTAAAAACCAGTGGAAAAAGAAACTTTTCTGTGAATAAATGGGTGTCACATGAATATGAAATCAGTATGCTGACAATGAGATATTCCCATTGTTGGGGCCTTATGAATCCTGAAGCAGAGACATCTGCTTCCAGATCTCTGGGGTTTTGAATTATTTTTAAACTCTGAACAAAGAACACTTAGTACCACATACTTCCAGTTTCACAGCTGGGTTATTTTAAGTAGGCAAAAAAACTCATTGGAATATAACTTTCTTATTTTGAAATATTTTAGCTTGAAGTTATTAATCTGTCCCTTGAGAATTCAGAACATCTTAGAACACTCATTTTAAATATTCAGTATCTTTCAAAGATACATGCTTTTCATACAGCCTTAAATGCCTGAAATATCACGCTATAATAACCCAAATGGACCCTTACTAGGGAAGGGATTAGGTTTCCTCTTGATTAGAAAACTTATTCTCCCAATCTCTAATTCTCTCTCCTCTAAAACATTTCCTCAGGATGAGAAGCAAATGCAATTTATTTTTACAGTGCTTTGTGAAGGCAAAAAGAGCTACAGACACGCAAACTCTGCAACAAGGCGGGTCTAGAATGAATTTGAGGTCAGGAGAAGGGGAATTCTGTCCCCTTCACTTTATGATCCAGACAGAACTCATCTTCTCTGTGTCTAATTATCAATTTGTAAATTACCTGTGTTAAGAGGTCCTTATCTGGCAGGGACATGGAGAGATCTGATGATTGTGGGGTGCCTTGAAGGCTTGGGAGAGCTGAAGAGAATCAGGAATTCCTCAGCACACAATCAGACAATTGAATTGCTAACTGACAGGGAAACAGTCAGGAGAGAGAAGCCACCAGATTAATTAATTTGTGTAGCATGGTTTAAGTCACAAAGACTGAGCTGCAGGATGGACTAAGTGTCCTGACAAGCCATATGCAGTTTCCTTACAAAATCTGCCTAAAACTTGGAAAATAAGCAGGTAGCAGGAAGAAGCATGCAACGAGCTCAACAAAATCTGTGCTAATATTAAAAGCCTGCTTTTTCATTTGCTACTGTTTCATTACTGACTGGATTGTTTCTAGGTTCTTAATGAATTCAAACTCATTCTACTTGTAGTAGTGTCTAGCTTTAGTAAATTTTCATCTTACATATTGACAATGAAATTAAATTTCCCTCTTTATTGCAGGATGATTAATTTTGTAGCCAAATCTCAAACTTCAATTCAAAGTACTTAACAGATACTCCATCAGCCTTCACCGAATCTCCCAAACAGACAGAAAAATTACTGTTTGTCTTCTCTGTTCTTCTGTACCACAAACAAACATTTTTCTTTTTAGCAAAATAATTCAATTTCTTTTAAAATATCATTAAATATGTTTTAAATAAAATTATGGCATACTATCGCACAGCCACAGCATTTCAGAATGTTATCACAGAGGATATTCTGGATGCAGCAGGTTGATGCAAGGTCAGGACAGTGAAATACCCCAAAGGAAATCCCAGCAAGGTAAAGAAGCCCAGTTCACAAGGTGCTTCAGCTTCAACCATGCTTGTAAGGAACAGTTTGCTAAAGACAACATTTTAAGTCTGCTGGACAGCTGTTTACAACAAACTAATCTGGAGAATAAAAATTGGTTGTATAGTTCTCTTTTTCAGTTTTTTTTTTTAACTCACTCTCCTGCATGAACTATGACCAATATAATTAGTAGAATCTCAAAAAATTCATTCTCCTTGACACGACCCATAGCATGCTCCAGTTCCCACTCTACAAAGGAAAGCTGCAAAGGCACTCTGAAGGCCACTAAAAAAAAAAAATCTAGATTAGCCAGGCAAAATGATTTTATCATCTGAAGGAAAGATTGTTAATTGCTCAAAACTTCTGCCAGTTAGTTAACAAAGATATTTTGGCAGCATCTTCTGCAGAGGCTACTTCCAGCAAGAAATGAAACACCATCTGCATGCATAGAGAAGGGAAAAATAGTGGCTTTGTATTAAAGATGAGTTCCTCATCAAGCATCTAATATGAGAGGAGAGTTAGGACTCAAGAGAATAATAAAAGGCTAAATTATTATGTTAAAAGTGTAATTAATTAATTGAAGATAGCAAAGAAACACTGAAGTGAACTTAGGGAAAATACCACTATCAATGACCAATCAAGTAAACTCCTTTAAGAATCATAGTAGAAAGAAAAATCGTAGTTTACCTTATTATAGAGAAGAAAAGAATTGTTACATACAACTGTCAATGTCCGTGGACACAAGACGTAAAAACTTACTAGCAGTCCATACACTTCATTGATTTTATCTTTTTCTATTAGAGAAGAGAGACTCAGAAATCTCTTAAATAGGCCTAAAATTTAAGATGCTACCTAACATAACAGATGTAACAGAAATTCAATGCTACTAATGCTCATTTGAAGACTTACATAGGAAATGCGAAAATGATTAAAGGTTTTTCACGTCTCCTCATCTTATGCGTTAATTATGGAACACTGGTCAAGTCATGACACATGAAGCATTATATCTGTTTATCCATCAGCTCATTAAAATATTGTATCTGTACTGAGAGCATCTTTGCTTATTGCTTGTACACAACTGGTCCTTTCACACCCTGTACAAGAGACCCTCACTTCCCCAATGACCTCTGAAGTCAAACTTCTGAGCATCAGAAAAACATGAGCATTGCAGAAGATGATGATGCCATCCTGATTAATGTAGTGCAAACCATGCCAAAATATCAGCTCCAATAGTGACACCAAAGATGGGAAAAGGGTCAGGGCAGAAGGTCTGTGGGAGCTTTAAGGAAAGGGAGGAAGGGAGAGCACAGCTATGGAACAAGAGAAAAAAAATGAACTCTAGTTAGGAAAAAAAAACACCCCAAAAGCAGAGATCTAAAAGAATAAAAGCTGAGTAAGAACACAAATTTAAAAAGTGTGTAAAAGATTGCTTAGTAGTCAAAGATGACAAATCCTAAACCACAGACCTCATTAGAAACTTTTATTACATTTTCAGAGAAATGAACATGCATAATCCCAGACAGAAAGTACCTTTGTACTAGACACGAGGAAGCTGAGAAATTGAGGGTGTAATGAATCCGGAGGCAAAGGAGAAAAAGGAGCTGTGAAGACAGGCAGGTACAAACTGAAACCAGGATATCATCTTGGGGTAGCACACACAAATATAAACATGAAATGCAACCTCAAGTACAACTGAAAACCTGCCATAATACTGGAGGAGAAATTTCAGTCCACGTGTCCAGGGGAGGTGGGTGCACACCATTGAGAGGTGATCGCAGGCTCCAGCCACGGGCTCCAGACTTGTCAGCTTGGCTACTGGCAGCCCCGGGGCTCTCGCAGGTTGTGCCAGAGAGAGGGGAGCATCTCTCCTCCTCTGCTTCCTACCAGACACTCACAGGCTGCCACGCATGAGGATACCACCCTTCCTCCCACACACACCCCACCGGGTTCCCAGCTCTAAGTTATTCTCATCAGGAGCTACACACGTCTTGTAACATGGCTGTATTCCTACTTGAACCTGATGTAACTTCACAGGGTTTACTGTTTACTTAATTTTAAAGTTTCTGTTTTAAGTGTAAAGATAAACAGTTTTATTTCATCTTAGTTATGCAGATTGACATTTTTTTCTAATTTTTTTCCAAGCAGACAGTAAGTATCATCTCAAGAGATGACAATTTATCTTGAAGGGACTGTACAGACTAAGAACATGCTTTGAAGAGTATTAAGGAGGTCAACCTGTCCAATTAATTTTAATTTAACTAGACACAAACAGTATATAATTTAGTTTAATTAGGCTGTAGATAAAGAACATCTCAACATAAGGCATGCCAGTCAAGGATAAATCATTAAATAGCAGCATATACTTGAAAATACTTAAGGCCAAAAAACTTGCTGCATAACTGAGAACATTGGGGCAACATCTCTCCCCATCAAAGGATCAAACAGTCCCATTACAAACAATAAGGAAAAAATATATAAATGTCTAGTAAATTGAGAAAAGAGAGCATTTTGAGAAAAAAATGTATTTATTACAAAAGCAATGCTGGTTCTTTCATTACAGAGACATAACACAATAAGGCATAGTACTCTACCACAAACTATGCTTACAAGTAGATTATTCTACTCATCCATTAAGAAGATTCAATTATGGAATATCATTAGCAAGGACTTAATGACATTTTTTTCTTTGTTTTTTTATTACTACCTATTAGTTTTCTCCCTTTATTGACAGACTTCACTTTCAAGTTGATATCTTTTAAGTTAAAATAGCATTAACAGACTTTTAAGAACTGGCTATATTTGGATGATTTTGCACAAGGACAGGGATATTGAAGAAATCCAGTTAAAACATTTTTCCCTAGTCTTTTTTTTTTTTTTATATTATTATTCTAGCAAGTTTTTGGAACCAACATTTTCCCACCACTGGCCTTATTTACACCTCCACCTCTTTTTAATCACGATGAAGAAAATGTATATAAAAGCTGCAGAGTTTGTTAAAAAAATAGGGGTTATTGTGTAAAATCATATTTTAGGTGAAATATATGGTGCTTCTAGGCACATTTACTTCAACAAATCTTAAAGAAAATGCACAGCTCATCATCGTGACCCTGTGTAGTCACCAACAGAGATCACAGTGGTCACACATAGTCCTGCCAAAAACATCCATCCACAGAAGAAATTTCTCCTCACTGTGGCTATTTGAGTCTCCTTAAAACAGAAGGGCAGCAAAGGTACACCATATACCTATGGTATCATTTCGTATTCCATTTCCTACTAAATGAACTATAAATTTTTTATCTGATTTTATAGGTATCATTCGACATCATTACTCCAGCAGCAGAGTGTGCTCATTCCATCGCACCCAAAGCCAAAGGTATTTCTGTCTGGGAGGTTGTAGAAGAGACACTGAACACCACTATAGAATCAACGTTTTCCTAAGTGCTCTGAACAGAATAGAGGCAACATAGTCTCTTTTGTGTTTTTTGGGGTTTTTTTTTTAAAGTTTTTATTACAGTTATAATCTTACATACTCTATTTTTCTGTTAAAGAAACAGTTTAAATTCTAAGTTTGTAAATCAAGCACAGTTCATTAAGCACTGAAAAGACTCCCACTGACTTGGATGCAAATTTTGTACTAATGCTAGAAATGCCTAGAAACCCGCTGTTTCTGAGACCTTTTCCTGAATTTGTCTTTACCATCAACATTTCCATTCAGTTCAGAGAAGTTCTCATTTATATAGAGAGTTTTCCCTTGAAAAAATAAGTGATTTTTTTTAAAAGTGCTATGCTGAGTCTACTTGCAGTAGTGAGTTGTTTTGTTTTTTTTTAATTCAGATATTAGGGTAACTGTAACGCTTTTTAAACATATAGGTACCATAAATACTTTATGATATATGGTGATAATGTTTAAACATAAATAGGCATGCAACTGGACAAGAAAAATCCAGTGCAAACAGCGTACATCTTATTTTAAACAGAATATAACACGCTCGCACAAGCTCAGATTTGGTGTTTATGATTCATTAGCCTAATTTTCAAAAGCACCAAATGCCTACTTGCAGCTCCTGTTAACTCTGCTGGTGAACACAAACACTAATGAGCATGTAAAATGAACAATATATGTATGTATGTAGATGTCAGATGGGTGTGCAGAGATGAGGAATTTCACATCCTCTTTAGAGCAAGGCAAATTTTGCCCAAAGACCTTAATAAAAAATAAATTATCATGCTAAAGATATCTTCACGTGTGACATCCTCAGAAGAAAAAAAAAAAGAAAAATCTACTTATTAAGGAGGAACTTGATTTTTAAACGTGATCATTTTGAACCACAACTTCAGGAAATGTTTAATTTTTGGAAGCCTGTATTGATTAAGATGCATTGGTCTTTTATTGCAATGACTAATAACCCAAATTCTTGGAGTGTATCCCAACAGTATTGGCAAAACAAGCAGTAATGAACCTGAGCGAATGGACTTACTGTGACAGGAGCAGAGAGATTCAAAAAATAAAATACAATTACAGCTAATGTGAAAAAAATTAAAATGGCACATTTTTCCTCATTCATTTTAGAACTACTTGAAAATAAACTTCTATTATAGTAGCTATTTCTGGACTATTATGTCATTAAAGTGACATACAATGTATCTGCTCGATCAGGAGCCTGGAGTAGGTCAGGTATATGTTCTGGTGCAGGAGCAGTCTCCTCATCTGACCCAAGGGCTTTATTGTCGCCAAATACAAAGCACTAGGAAACACTTTGATTTGATTTGAGCTTGTAAGATCAGTAAACAGCTGTACCTTCTCACAGAAGAGCAAAGGATTAGACTGGCATGGCAGAAGAGAACATTTTCTACTCCTCTCATTCTATAATGCACTTCCAAGCAAATAAAAAAAGGATGTGTATTTCTATTTCTCTTAATTTTACCTCTGTGTGGCTTGTTTCTAAATTAAGCACGTTAAATATAAAACCATTTGCGTTTGACTGAAGCCTTTCATATTATCTATCACAAATCCCCCTTTATGCAGGAATATTGAACAAAGTCTGTTGATTGCAGAGTTCTTTTTATTTTCATGAATGGTCCAATCACGCTCTTGGCACATGAAGATACAAGTAACAGATGTTAAAAAAAAACTCTGAGGGATCCTACATTTCTCCTAAAAGTTACAGGACTGTTTTCATTTCTACCGGTCTTTTCACTCTTGTTTTGTTTTGTTTTGTTTTTTTTTACTTCTGCTTCTCCAAAAGCATTTTCCTTCCTCTTGCACCCATTAGAGGCCAGAGGAGGTTGGGAGCTATCAGCATTTCAGCAAAGGATGTCAGCACTATCCAGCAAAATATGTTCAACTGTCTTATTCTAGTCGCCGATATTAAACCAGAGTATTGACTTAATTAAATCTCAAGACTAAGAACTGAATTTGACTTGGTAGGACAAGGGTCAACATGATAAAATGAATAAACTTTGAGAACAACTACATAAATTAAAGTCTCTGGTTATTAAAATTCATATTTGTTTCAACTCAGTGAAATAAAAAGCTTTTCAATATGTGAAAAAAGGAATGCCATTAATATGCGCTGAGGAATGGGATTTTAGGTTTCAGATTTAACAATACAACATGACTCATTTACTCTTAAGTAGGTCAATCTGTAGGTACTAACATAGACCTTGAAAAAGAAAAGTGGATTTTGGCTAAGGAAGGATTTCATAAAGCCATTTATAGGAATAAATAGCCAGGTGGTCTTCCTGTTACGTACTAGGATTGTAAGGCTCACATTATTTTTAATTAAATGCATTTTAATGATTTGCACTTTCTCAGGAAGAAAACAATAAATTGGGATATTCCCAGATTTCAAATGATTCCAGGAGAAAAATATTCTAGATAAAAAAAAAAATCTGTGACAGTGAAACTAAGAATCGTCCTCATAAACACTATATATTTATACACACACACACACGTATGGCCTATATAACACAGGTTTTATATATATTCTTATGCCTGACTGTTCCTACCTCCCTCAAACCTCATCGCTGCAGTGAGGTTGTTTTCTAGCCTACTTTTTGGACAAAGTATATCAGAATTTTTATAAATCTCTACTTACACAGACACACTAAGAGTAACCATTCACTTACGCTCACTGATGTCCTCCTTTAATCAAACAATCATGATTTGCTCTTCGTTTCAAGAAATCAGACTATGCAAATGCACCTGCTGTTTTCCAAGTCATTGTATTAGTAATGTCCATTTGAAATGAAGTGATCATGTGGTTTTGGTTTTTATACTTGACAAAGGCATTACCAGAAATAAGACCTATAAGAAAGTGTGCCATAGTTCTATAAAGAAATGACATAGTGAATTCTTTCAATAATATGGCAACAGTGTTTTGCTGCATTATTTATGCACATTAATTCACTTGGACTTTTCTTTTGCTTGCTTTCAAAGCTCCTGAAGTCAGACATCCAAACAGCAAGGCATTGCAAAGCACCTAGAGAACCATCTTATAAGGAATATCTAACACAAAAAAACTAGAGTAAGAGTATTTTCAATTTTCTTCTTTTCTAAATAAAGATTGTTAATTCCAACAATAGAAGTAAGAGAGGTAAATATGCATCTGTGAAACTGTGAAGCAATCAGAGTGCCATTATAAAAGTAGGCTTGGCTGAAAACAGAGATCAGGAGATACCATTTTCAAGAAGTATAAAGATATTAACATCAAGTTCAGATGTATAATGCACTTATTCCACACTTTCTTCATTAGTGTTGGGGGTGGCATCTTTCCTACTGGATTGACCACAGTTAAATATTGGAAAGATGGAGGAAAAAGCTTTTTTATTCTTTGTCACATGGTCTTATCCAATCTCTGGCACCACAAGGACAAAGAGAAGAATATTGCCCACGTGGACTGCCAGTCTGTGATTTACAATTCACATACTTGCATTCAGATACCAAAAAGAAAAGTTAAAGATAATAAAGCAATTAGTTGGGTAAGAGAAAAAGTTATTTGCAGACCAAAGATGCACCATTTCCATTTTAACTTTTATAAAAAGAATGAAGATCCTATGGTTCAGAAAATCCTTTTTTAAGTGGAATTACATAAAAATCACTTCTTAAATTATATTGCTTCTAGAAAGTTTAGATTTGAGATTTTGCTTTTTAATAAACTCTTCTTCATTAATGTCCATGAAGTTATTAATTTGCTGTTATTCAAACTAGATCTCCATTGCTAATAGGGTCTAACCTAACTAGCTAAATAGCTACCATAATAACCAGGTAACTCCAAGTTTTGGTCTGTTTTACTTTATCAAAAAAAGGAAAGAAAAGAAAAGAAACAAAAGTAGCCAAAGCTATGCATACGCTTTTTATAACTATTTTTATAGAGGTTTTTATCTTCTTTCTGGTCCATTCTTTGCTGGTCTGATGCTCCTGTTGCCATAGAAACAGACCTGAAGGTAGCTTTGTTACAGATTACAACGGTTTTCCCAACACAGAAATTTCTTTCATGCCTTAGTTCAGCAATACCCGTCTCATGGGGACAAAAAAAAAAAGAAAAAAGGAATAAATCATTCTCTGACACTCATATCTATTAAGTTCTCATTACCAGAATTTGTTACATGTTTTTGCTTTCAGTTTATGAGTTCAGGCTGTGATCACTGGTACTTTAAGGATTAAGTTTCATTAATTATACGGGTCATGCTAGTGTTTACTTATTTGCAAGGGAATAGCTGAAATCAAATGATGGGAGAAATCATGACTGGCATAACGTTACTTCAACAGAAGCATCAGGATTTTGTTTTTCAGTGTGGGTAACGTGCAGTTGGTTTAAAATCTGTTTGCCTCAATTTTCATGAGATCATTACAAAAATCTGACCAATTGTAAAAATAAGAAAACATTTGTTGATAATGATGTCATCTAATACATGTTCCCTGAGATCACTGGCTACTTCAAGACATATCCAATCTTTTCCAAAGGCTGAAGAAAAATAGTGAACTATTTGGATCTCTTAAGAGTATCACCCCAATAATGGACAGAGAAAATTAAGAGGAAACAAACAAACTAACAAAAGCACGGCCAAGAACAAAACTAAATTGTTCTTGTTTATGCAAAGCTACCCAAATGCTTTACCAGGAGCAGTGAGATAAACAGAGCTCAAACAGAAAAGGGTGGCAGCTGCTCTCTCACCAGTCAGGATGTGTCTCTATCTCCTCTCCTCGCTTTTCTTCTCTCTTTCATCTCTCTGTTCCTAGGTCAAAACACCTCAATAAAAGCAACTTGCTCTCTCCTACAAAGTACAAGTTGTTCTTTTTTCCTCAACCCCATAGGTGGTTTACTGGAGTTGTGTGATTTATACTCCGAACCGGAGGCTATACCAGTTGAACTCAGCAGTCATTAGCAAATTTCTCCCCGCACCCCAAGGAAATAGCCACCGATAATTTACAAAGATAGGCAGGTATGCTCTCTGGTGACACATGCTAGAATTATTTGTAGCATATGGGATCTAGAGTGCTTTTCAAAACGAGCCCACTCGTTTTATTCCAAATTAAGATTTCAGCTAATTTTGGTGTAAGAACTGCCACCTCCAAAAAAACCAGACAGTGCTAAAAATGCCTGGCATGCAGCAAGGTTTTCTCAGTGGTCTGCGACTGTGTATGTTCTCTCTAGCTAAAAGTTCAGTGTGCCATAATCAGACTTTTAATTATTTTTTAAACACATGATTGTGGGGGTGGAACCTGACAGAAATGTCTATGGTACATTTTACACATGAGATGTCATGTAAGAAAACAGATTATTAGTAAGTCTTAAGCAATCTTCTCCCCCCCCAGTATCATCTCATCATATTTACACACAGTTTAAAGACTGACACAACTTCTGCAAAGGGTAAGTATAAGATGTCAAGGAAATAATTCAATTCAACTTAAATTGCACAACTAAATATACTCTAACAATTGGAAAATAAGGGCTGTTGGAAAAATGTCAATTTCAATTTTGGGATTTAGAAACTAAGTTTTGATTGTGAAATGAGCACCCAGCAGATTGCTTAATCAGTTGTAGTTACTGCCACTAAAATTGCAACCCTATCAACAAGATTTCTTTTCACTGTTGGGAATAACTTTGCTGAGAGTTCTCCTTTTATAATATCACTGCCTAGTAATTGTTCTCCAAAGCTAACTTATGAAAATCACTGATATTTTTAGATTCATCATTTATATAAATTTCTTAACACTCTCAGCAGTAACTCTCTGTTTAACTCTTAACTCTTACAAGGATCATCTGTTTTATACTGTATATTGCACAGTAAAACTCTAGAAAATAAAAATATGAACTCTGATTTCTTTATCAGACAGTTATTCAGCATTTGAATTGTTCTGGATTGGGAAAATAAAAAAGATATTGTTTATAAATAAAAAGCTTTCAAAAGCTATGAACTTTCAAAGCTCAGAGACTACAACAAAAAAATTAGTTAAACTACATGACCAGTGTCTCGGGTAGAAGCTCCATGAACTGGAAGGCTAAAGGGCTGCAATGGAAGATCTAAGCAAAGGTGCCTTTGGAGTCACGCGCTTTGTGTAGGCAGTCACCCATCCTTTATTTCCTGTAAGTGTATAAGGAGAGGATTCATACAGCTCTCTTTGATACCACAGTCAGAATTTTTATATGCACCTTCAGCAGATGGATGAACAGAGTCAATTTTGGGACTGCGTTGTAGGGAAGAGGGAAGGGGTGAGGATTATAAGTAGTTATGGAAGTTAATGAACCTATTCCTTTGTAATTTAATTCTATTTTTCTTGAGCATCCTTCAACTCTAGCTTAAAAGCCATTTGAGCTGCAATAAAAGGAGCCTGTACTTTAATTTAGGAATAGAAGGTACAAATGTATTCTCAGTAGATAATAAATGCAAACATGTTCCAGTGCATTAACTGCTTCCAGCTACTTCAACGAAGGCATTTAGGTGAGCAGCGGCACGAACACCTCTGTGCAGCCAACTAACAGCAATTAAAACCTGTCTCTGAAGGAGCACTGAACTGGTTGCTCAGTAAATAAGCTGTGCCTGGGCACTGAGCGGTGGGAAACCACCCACCGGCAGGTGAGGAGCACATTTCTAAACACAGGCAGCGCCTGCCAACTGGTGAGGAACAGAAGGTGGAAAGGGTGACATATGGCTGGATTTTATTTATTGAGATGGGTGGGAAAATAGAATTTAGATTCTGAAGTACCCTGTAACGGGAGAGGAATGTCAAGGGACATAAGATACTGCCCCAGTTTAAGAGCGCTTGATGGAGGAAACTGAGGCACATCCTCCCTACCATATACGTGAGCCACCTCAATGCCAGCTGAAGATGAGTAGAATATATACTCCCTATGTACAGAGACTTTTTTGGGTAGATTTATTTTGTTTCTCTCTTCCATTAAAAGGAGTCTTACCTCAGGACTGATTCTGTTCAAATTTAAATTTCATTGTCAATATACTCAAATACCCACATTTCATAATAAGCCATTATTGCTGTGCACAGTACCATTTAAAAACAATTAGAAAAGTTACATAAGCAAGTTTTCCCTACTGTTAATTTTTATGATTTTGAGGTTAAAAAAAAAATAAGCATAAATCCTTTATTTCTCCATAAACAACTACGGACACTCTGTAGAGATTCAGAAATCCAAGTGATCACAAAAAAAAATAAAATACTTATTTTTGTAATAAAAATGTCCTTGCTATCCTGTAAAATTTGTTTTAAAGTACTTACTGCATTGACTGTGATCTTGTTTATTTTGGTAACCTAGGATTAGCTTTTTGGGAAATTTGAGCAGGAATACAGTAAGGAATATCATATTTTGACAAAAGTATGTTTGCACTGTAATTGTTTTATAATAAGAATATTATCTACTGTCCCCATCTAAGAATGGCTATTGTAAACAAAGTCATTGTGATTAATAACTTTCCTAATTAGAAAACACAGACATCCAAACATATTGAGTCGGTATCTCGATTTATAAGCAGAGGGAGCTTTATATTTTATTTGTTTAGGGTATACAATGAAAGATTAATAAATTCATTGCATCAGAGCTGTTTAAGAATCCCTTAAAAAAAATTCATCCAGGCTTCTCTTTAAGAGAGGATTTTTGCTAATCTGGCAAGCATTAAACTTTGTATCCTGCCAGATCTTCCTGCCTTTGTGTATCTTTTGTGATGAAGTGAGAAGATTTTAATTTTAATTAAAAAGATAATATTTCTAGGACAAGATTGCCTATTATCCAAAATGCAGATTAGCAATAATAATAAAAAAAAACCCCAAACCAACCAATTTGGTGGCTGTAATATATATCAGTGATGCTCAGGTCACTCATGATGTTGAACACGGATAATAGTTGCTTTTCATAGTAAAAACAACCAATTGGTTAAAAGCAAATCAGCCATGCCCTGCTGCTGCGTTTCATTATCCTTGGAAAAAGACTGCAAAGCTTTCTGATTAAAATCCCTTTTTAACTAGTTCTACAGTAAGTCTTAATACTACGCTTCCAGTTACTGTCTTTTCTTTCCATAAGGGTTTGTTGGTTTTTTTTGTTTGTTCTTTGGTGGGGGGTTTTTTTTGTTTGTTTTTTTAATTCCCAAGACCAGTAAAGCAACTATCTTCTTTATCTTCTTTCATTCTGAAACCAGTCTCCTACATGTAAACAGTTTGAAAGCATAATTAAAAGCCAGCAAGGGAGAAAATAAAAAAGATATTTATTTTTTCCCCCCCACAAAGAAGATTTCAGCATTAACTGGAACTGAACAGAAAAAGAAATGTGGTCAGTACAACTTAACCCTTTAGGATAGTCCAATTATATTAATTTACTCCTGCTCAGTGTAGAGGTGTGACACAAGGAGGAAGATCTTTCATATCATTTGTATCACAACTGCAACTCAAACTGAATAGTGCAAGACTGCGGTAAGTGTGGACATCAGCATTGCTTCAAGCATGAGGCCAAACCCAAATCCATACTGTAATTTCTAATGTACAAAAGATTATTTCCCACAGGTCCCCCAGCATATGAATTTTTGAGGGTTAATCTTTCTCCTCCCAACTGTAAAATCATAGAAACCATAAAATGAAAAGTGTGATAGAGCCTTACAGGACTCATCTCACCTCTCCCTGAGGTCTGATGAGGGCACAGATAATATCTACAGCACTATTTAAAGAAATGAACCCAAAATCAAAAATCTTAATGCCTTCTTTTGGTAACCCATTGCAGCAGTTACTGATCATTACACCTAAAAAACTTCACTGCTATGTAGTTAATTCTCCCTTGCCACAGGCTGCCCGTATGATACCTGGTTACAATTTAACAGACATGGAAAATATCCAAAGGTCACGCTTTAAAGACCTTTAACATTTTAGTTATTTTTTAAATTCCTCTCTGGAAGAGCTGCAGAATTCTACATAAAACACCTCACTAAAAAAATGGAATAATAATTTCTAATATATCCCTGCAGGAAATTCATTGCCTTTGTATCAGAGGGGCACTGTTGGCCAGAGTTTATGACCCACTAAAAGACCTGCTTCCTTTTCTCCTGCACTGGTGCCTTCACAACCTGTTCAATTTTTTTTTTCTTTCCCCTCTCTAGTGTGATTTTTTTAAAAAAATTGTATCTTAATATATGAAAAAAATTCAGAGCTAAAATAGTGTCCTTTAGTTCTTGTAAATCCTCTCTCCTGTCAGCTGTAAATTGTGCAACATCCAAGCCACTGATGAAAATATTCAGCTCTTACAGCATCCCACAGAACCTCACAGTTGTTCAAATTTAGACTGATTTTTCAAATGTGCTTAAGAAAATAAAGCTCACAAATAATTTCAATATCAAGATGCTTATTGACTTTAAAAATCTTTTCCATATATGTCACCTTCAATATCCATGAGGTCAGGTACCCTGCCAAATGGGATGAGTTGGCTTTGCTGGTTCATTTTGTGTCAGCTCACATCTGTACCTTATCAATTCATTCTCTTCTAGGTGCTTAAATATTAAGAACTCACTGCAATTCTGAGGAGCAGATCCCTTGATTGTACAGTCACTTGCTCTCACTTAGATTTTTTTCACTTTTTAATTTCTATTTATTTTCCTCACAAACCTTCTTTGGATCCTATATTATTATAATCTGAAAGGAAAATAGTGCTGATCCAGAAATAGTGATGCCTGAGTTCTTGTGCACTCTACATTAAATTTTATAAAACTTGTATTGAAAAAAATTAACACATAATTAATATATACATTAAAAATTAATGCTATTTTAAAATACTGGTGTTTTGGGTTTTTTTAAATTCTATGTGGCATGAAATTTGGAATATTTTAATAAAACACATGCAGTTTGAAAACACTTTCTGGTCACTACGTTCCTTTAACAAAAAGAACAAAGATTTAACCCTCAATTTTAAAGTGTCTTTTTTGAAAGAAACTTGACTAGTTATTCCTTAACATTCACCATATTTTGACAAAGTGAGTTACAGCACCAGTCAATTTTTTTAGGTTACTCTTACATTTTTACAGTAATTTACTCAAGTTTTAAAGCATTTCATCAATGACTTAAACTAGTTTTTATGAACATGGAGCAATCTTCCAAAAACAAGTATCTGAACAACTGGAGATGATGTTTCATGTAACTTCAGGGTACAACAGCAGCAGGAGCTGTTAAATTGTACTCAATAGCATCGCCATAAAAGAGCTGGCTACGAAGTGAAGATGAATAATTTCTATTTAAACTACAGAGAGCAATTAGATAGCAGCAAAATAACTTCCTGAGTTAGTATTTTGCTAAGACACCAGAGCTCACACCCTGCCAAATATTAAGGAGATGTAAAATTTTTTTGATTGTGTGAATTCTTACTTCATCTGAAACAGGATATTGCTCCCCAGACACCATCATTTCGGTACTAGTCAAGGACGACCGCTTTATTCCCAAGTATTATTTTCCTTTCGGCACAAACATAGACCTTTCAACCTCACATTTCAGCTACTCTGAGTAAAGCAAAAGGAGGGTAATTTTAAGCTTTTGTCTCTTTTACACTCTCTTTTATCAAGGTGTTTAATTTTAAAGTAATAAAAATAAATTATTCCCTCATTTACAGTAATAGAATACTGCAGCAAATAAAAATGTTACATGAGGAGACAATATTTGTACACCACTATTTTTAGCATGATACACAAGACTTTTATGCAACTGAGGATTCAAAGTTTATTAAATACTCAGCTATATGGCATGTAAGAAAGGCTGGGAAGTAAAAGATCTGTGGATAGTATAGTCTGAGATCTCTTTTGTTGTTTTGACTGTATTGAAATATCTGGAAATTAAAAAAATAACTTTTGTTGCAACTGTTAAGTATATTTAGAGAAATTACTAAAATTGTCAGTGGAGTTCCCGTTTCCTGCAGGGCATTGCTGCAGCCAAAAAATGTAACAAAGAGCTTTGAAAAGAACTACGTGATAGAAATCTCTCTGTACGCAATTTATTTTCAAAGTTCAATTCCCTCTTTCAAAAGAGCATTATGTTAAAGATACACTTCAACCTCACCCTTTAGCCATAGGTAGACAATCAGCTTCCATGAAAGTCAGAATGAATTTTCTAAAAATTATGGTTTTTTCTCCCTTTTGGAGTCTTCTTAACCGACTAATGAAGCCCACTGCTCAGAAACTCTGCGTATCCCTGGAGGCATGTAGCGTGAATGCCACACTACCTCGCCTCAAGACAAGTCTATAAATAAAGTCCTTGCCATCATGTCCTAGATACCTCAGCCTCAGCAGGGACCTCTGTGAACACTTACCTGCAAGAAATGCCTCCCGTGGTTGTTAAAGGCAGTTTTGTTTCTGAGTGGGAAATGTTTTGTATATTGAAACGTTTTGCACTCTAACCTTGACTATCACCCATCGCGAGGCAGCTCTCTGGTTGTTAAGACTTCAGATTCTCCTGATTAAGTAAAACAAATTTAACTGATAATTATTCTAATGATGTATTTGTGGGGATTGCCTTACTTATGCTGAAAGGATAGTGCATTCTGATTTAAAATTATTATAACATATAATAAATAATATTATACTATATAATTACTATAATTTAAAATTATTGCTCTGGAAATTTTCATTTTATTAATGACAGTATTACTTGTACAATTAATGGAAAGGCTACAACATGCAAAGATGCTGGTGAATATGAGTATGTAAATTAATTGTGCTCCTGTATGAAATGGTTTAGAAAATACTTTTTAATAATTAAAAATCTGCTAAACATTATGATAAGCTTTATAGCACACTACATTTCAGAATGAAGCTTGTACTAACTGAGGAGTAAGTTACTGAATTGGAAAAGGGGTAGATATTATAGTCAAACATTTCAGTAAATTGAAGTATAATATTCTACAATCCTCTTTGTGTAATAGGACCCACTAATGTAACACGATTTTAATGAACATATTTATTTTCTGTTTGCTTTTAATCTTCGAAGTGTTTTTGAGATATCACTTCTGTGTAAATATTGAAAATGATAATTTGGTAACCCAAATACCAAAATAAGGCATTAGGCTGATTTATTTAATCACCGAGGCAAAAATAAAATAAAAAAACCAAATCATGAAATGCAGTCAGCAATTTTAAAGATTATTAACAACCTGTCACATAACAGATTCTATAACCATTAAGAGATTCTTGATAAAATTAAATGGTCTCACATACAAATGTGTGTTCTCATTTATGAACTTCAATAGAAAAACCCTGAAGAACCCATGTTTTAAAAAAAATAAAAAATCAACACTTTCAAGAGTCAAAACATTCGTTATAGATATAGATCTACTTCATGAGTGTCACCTCTAAAACTGTCAACCAACAATAGTTTTCATTAACATCTTATACCACAACTAAGCACTAAAACAAAACTAGATTTAATTGTTTTATTCTACTTGTGTTTTAGGACCAAAGTAAATCAGTAATATACTGCTCGTATGTATGAACTATATTTTAGAGAATGAGTAATTAAACAGATGCTCTTGAATTGTTCAGATTGTTGCTGAAATTCTGGTTGATTTGATGCTCAACAGGTATTTTGCCATTGACATCAGTGAAGCTGCATTTCACCCAGCCTGATGGCTGCTAAAACGGCTACAGACACACATCAGGATGGTTAGTAGGTCAAGAGAGGTTCTCCTCCCCCTCTACTCTGCCCTGGTGAGGCCACATCTGGAATATTGTGTCCAGTTCTGGGCCCCACAGTTCAGGAAGGACAGGGAACTGCTGGAGAGAGTCCAGCACAGAGCCACCAAGATGATGAAGGGAGTGGAGCATCTCCCTGCTGAGGAAAGGCTGAGGGAGCTGGGGCTCTTTAGCTTGGAAAAGAGGAGACTGAGGGGAGACCTAATTAATGTTTACAACTATGTTAAGGGCAAATGTCATGAGGATGGAGCCAGGCTCTTCTCAGTGATGCCCAATGATAGGACAAGGGGCAATGGGTGTGAGCTGGAACACAGGAGGTTCCCCTTAAACTTGAGAAGAAACTTCTTTACAGTGAGGTTGACAGAGCCCTGGGACAGGCTGCCCAGGGAGGGTGTGGAGTCTCCTTCTCTGGAGACATTCAAGACCCGCCTGGACACCTTCCTGTGTGATCTCATTTAGGTTCCTGCTCCAGCAGGGGGTTGGACTGGATGATCTTTCGAGGTCCCTTCCAATCCCCAACATTCTGTGATTCTGTGAATCTGGGGGTACGTCCACCCTGGCTCATATCTGGTAACGGTGACCTTTACTCAGTTTCGTAATAACAGTCACTCACCTGACGTGTAAATTGTTGCCCAACAAACTAAGAGTTTCTAGGAAAGCAGGTCCCAGTGCAATGTCAGTACTGGCACTGCCCACGTACACAACAGAGATGATGTATGGAGAATTACAGAATTTGCATCCAGTGGGATGCAAATGAATCAACTATACCTAAAGTCATCAGGGATGCAACAAAACTAGCAGCTACGGGTAGTTTCTCTTAGAAAGAGGAGATGGGGAGAGAGTAGGTATTGCCACCAACCTTCTGTTCAGTGACAAGAACACTCACCTGAACAGGGGACACCTGGATTTTAGCCTTTCTGTAGCTCAAGGCACTTCAAGCCCACAACTTCCAACAAATTCCAAAAGATTGCTTTAACTGTTACTCTATACAGACAGAGCCAAATCTCCACGCTTCCCTTCAAAGCTTAAAGAATTCAAGAACTTTCAGAAAAGGAAGGGCATGAAGAATAATTTTGGTTCCTTGTTCCTGCCTTCATGATTGTTTTAATAGTAGAGTCTCCTTTGATAAAATGCACTAAGGAACGCTATGAGCAAAGCCAGAGTGACTGGCTTCCTTCCTGCATTAGAGAGGCTCTGTGAATGTCTGTAAACCTCCGCATTAGCTTCCAAGTGAGTGCTCTAACTACTACATTATTGTCAAAAGTCTCTTCCTTTGACTTCTGTCATAAAAAATTGACCTCGGCTCAGTTAAGTGACTTTCTTCAAGAAAGCTGTGCTCTACGCTAAGTGGAAAAAGATGCTTTATGTACAGCCCTGAAGAACTGTCAAAACTCCTGAGGAATGCATCACAGCTGCACTGGCATTTCCTAACGCCCTGGCCCCATTCAACACACTTAATAAACCCTTGGCAATATCCATGTTCTTTGCACAGATATTCAATGTAACTGCTCCATGCTTGAATCCTGACATCTTGAATCCTACACCCTGACTTGATCTATTGATGTCCTTTAACTTCTGACGACTGCATCCGTACACAGAAGAACCCTTATCTTAGATACTCTGAATCGCTGTTGCAGGAAATGCTCTTTTGGGGTGTCACGGGTCTTAAATAGCAACAAGTAACCAGGACTGCAGCAGGAGCAGCTGATGAAAGATGAAAAAAATTTGAGATGAGGCGCTAACTACAAAGAAGTGAATAGGAAGAAAAAGATGGCTGGAGATACAGATGCAAATGAAATAATGGAGCATTTTATGAGTTACTAGAACTGAATATGGAAACAGATGGGAAGGTGAAAAGAAGCTTTAGTTACAATTCTATTTTATTATCAGTTGATTTTAGCAATGATATTTTGAGTACTGTGAAGCTTCTTTCATTGTAAGCAGTTGCCAAAGTAGTAGTAATTGAAGCTAGGTGATCTCAGGAAAGGTACTCTTCAGGAGCAGATTCATGAGAGGGTCACCTCTCCATCAGGAGGAAAGTTAGGAAGAGAAGAGATGGATGTTGAGAACAGCAGTGCTTCTGCCACCATCTTCAGTGTCCTGCCACAAGACTGTCAGATCTCACCCTCACTCAACTCTTTTTGTGACCAGTGGAGAAAGACCAACCACAGGTATGACTGAGGTCACCTAAGACCTGGTTTGCTCTCTGGAAGTGCCTATATCAGCTACACAGGAGAAACTGAATAGAGTAACTACACTCCTAACTAAAACATTTTTCTTGTGTACCTAAATTTAGATTATGTGAAATGTTTAAAAAAATAAAGTGTTTTTACAATTCTTCTCAGTTCTTTGACATTTCCCTGTATTTAAATTTAAAAATAAGAAAAATTGTTAACATCTGAAATTTTCCAAAACCCCTTGTTGCTTCTGCCCATATATTGTTCATTGATCTAATGGCTAGCATATTAAAACAATTCATGAAATGATCATTAAAACCTTGCAAGAAATATCTTCTGGTGCATTTCACCAGAGGACATAATAGCCTACAATCCAGAGCATGAATATGTTACAAGAAACAAAACAGAGCTGTTCAGACAAAGAACAATTGGAATGTATTGTTCCCATAAGCAGATGTTAAATTACTTCACTGTAAAGTGGAATTTATAAAACCCAAATAAATGTTATTTTTATGTGAACAAACAAGATTAGTTTATTATTTCAGCAGGGTGACACAAAATTCTCGTACATGTGGCTCACCGTGTAAGCAGATGTGTTCAAAGTGAAAACTGGTTGTTAACCAAAAATGCTATGTGTTTATAGAGAAAGTGTTGACAGAGCAAAATAGAATGAATATATCTTGACTGGTATACCAGCTCAAGCCGGAATAGAATTGATTTGAAAACCTGTCTCAGATAAGCCAGCTGGTTAAAGATTAAACTGTCATTTAATTGGAGCTACAGATCCTTGTGTGCAGAGAGCACAAGGACCAGAGTGAACTCTGAAGATATATCTTGAGATAAGATGGATTCAAAGAAAACTCAGACAAAGCCTCAGCTCTTCCTGGGAATTGTTAATATTAAATTACACCCAACATGAAGCAAACAAAAATAAAATGCTGACTTCATGCTTGGGTAAACACCTGAGGGTTGTCATATTCTAAGGGATATTGTTCTTGGCCACATGTTCATTGTTACTTTTCTTATCAAAAATAAATCTTACAGTCCATAAATATCCACTTCAGAACTGTTAAAAAACCACTTGGACTACAATCACCTATCATAAAGAGCCTATTGATACTGTTTGTAATTCATTCTCACAGTTCAGTGTAACAACATAAAACTATGTGTAAAAGCAACATATTAAATGTCAGTGTACTCACATCAGTGTCAGGTCCCTTGTCAGCCCCAGGACAAGAGAAGGTAACAAACTCATGGCATCTCTTATGCACCACGAAACAGCAAACTGGGAAGAAAAGAGAAACCAACAGTTAGAACTGGCATAGGTTTGCTTTCTGTTTTTTGGTTTTTTTTCTCTTGTAACAAATAGAATTACAGAAGAAATAAACTTATAGTCAAATATTTCACCTGTAAGTCAATGAAAGAAAGCAGAGCCTAATGTTAAGACACATAAGAAAGGTAGACATCAAGTAAACAATATAATTAAAGAGGAGATAAGCATGCACTTTTAAAAAATCAAGACTTTATACAACAATAAATTTTGAATGTTTAAGACAGTGCTAAAATATAGTGTGAGATGAACACTTCTATGAAGACACATTTCCTGAATCTGAATCTGTAACAGGAACTGTCACTGTGCATTCAGGCATAAATAAGGAACGTTAAGCTGGAATAAAACCCATCCTTGGGTATGGGATTTGTTCACCTGCATGCCTTGGAGAAGGTGTCTACAATGATCCAGTATCTTTAGGAGTGAATTACTTCTGTGAGAAACCAAATCTCTGAGTGAAGACTGTTGTAGAGAACAAAGTGTTCTCGTATCACAGAATGGCAAGAGATAATGGGAAAAGAAAATTAACTCCTGATTACTATATGACTCCCATTTAAAATTATGAATGATCTGAAAGGACTTTTTCTTCCTGAGATAAGGAGAGTTTATTTTCGTTTAATTATGTCATGTGACTGAGGCTATAGGTTGTCACACAGCATAGGCCACACACCCTAAATAATATAAAAAGAACTATTTGCTTGAGGGTGCTTACTTTGAGAAGCAGGTATTTTAGCTTTTCACCCTCACTGCAGGTTCTTTCTTACTGTTAAGCTTAGTTCAGGTATTTCCAAATTGGTCTATATTTCAACAAAACAGAACAATCTAGATCTGAGTTTGTGAAAATCGTGCAATAAACACCCTACAATCAAGTAATGAGTTGGGAGATTATAATGAAATGAATCAAAAGTAATTCACAATCTCTTTACAGATAATGCATTCCCTCAACACTTTAAATTTTGCATTTCTGATACATAAAAATACACTAAAATACACTAAAAATACACTATTTAAAAGGAGACTTCTAAAACATAAAACAGGTTTTGATTGGCAATTGCAAACACTGAATTTCCTCAACTTCAGTGGAAACCAAATTAAATTATCAATTTTTCTAAACAGCTCATTTCACGAGGCACCTTTAACAGTTCTCTTTCC
>NW_010339226.1:25252-52578 GCF_000700745.2 Antrostomus carolinensis
GAAGAGAGTTGAGAAAGATGTTATCAAGTGCACCTTCATGTCATTGCAGCCTACAATGATGATTCCACCATAATGCCAGGCTGGCCTCATTTACATCCTTAAGTCAGCTCTCTGGCTTTAAAGAAGTCTAATCACCCTTATATCTTTCCCCAGCTATTTTTCATCATCATCCCATGCAGCAGTTGTTTCCAACTGTTCTATTTCTGACGTGGCATATGTTTATTCTTGGGGTAAATGGAATAAAATGGGCTTTGCTCCACTGATTCCAGATAAGCTCTGTCGACTTTGCCTGAGCCAGAGTTTTGGCTCAATGTATGCTGCCCACTTGGTTGTCTAGTTTGTTAATCAATCTAAATCCCAATGAATCCTACAATTATAATTTTGATGGTTTGTTTCTACCAACTGAAAGATCAGTAAGTGGCAATTACTATTAATATTACTTGCAGCTGAAAAATGTGTCACTTCCAAATTGTATTTTTGGTTCCAAACCTGCCACTCTCAAAGACAATAGCCTGATTTATGTTTGCAGGAGTAAATCACATGAAAAAAACAAAAAATCTCATTACATCCTTCAGAAAACAAAAAAGTTAACCTATTTTCTTTTGTATACAGTGATCACACAGTTGCAAAATACAACGTAACAATCTATGCAAAAGATCTGAGGAATATCTTTGGAAAGGTTGTAGAACTGAACTGCTTTACTGATGCCTGCCTTTCAAATTAGGACCTTAGACTGGCTTCTCCAATCCTGCCTTTATTCCACAAATTGTATGTTACAAAAACTCCACTCTGTTCAGAGCAATATTTACGAAATACCACGGTCACATCTTATCTCTGAGTTGACAGCCTCTCACAGCGTGTTAAGGAATTCATTCAACTAGAGACAATGTCGGCTTTGCTTTTAATATGATATATCATAAGTGTCAAGATAGATACAATGGGAAAACAGCACACTCCTTGCTCCAGCCTCGTTCTATGGGCATGAACTTTAGCTACTAAATTCTGTGAAAAAGTTGCTAAACACACTACAGTGGAAACTCCAATTCAGCTGCCAAAAGAAGTAAACCAGACAGCATTTGTCCTTTTGGATTTCAAGCTACACTTAAAAAAAAAGGAAAAAAAAGAGGAAAAAAAAGAGTAATTTATTAAGGCTTCAATTATCACTACTGATCTTTTAAAAACCTTCCTGTTCAGTCTACTAACAGACTTACTGTGGTATGAACTTCAACAGGGATTGTCTCAATTCTTTTTCCTTTATTTCCCATGATATGCAAACATATAAAGTATAGTTGGATTTGTCAGTTTGTGTTTGTAAAGGGTTACCCACCTCTGAAAGAACTTGGTTTCATAGTAAGTAATTAAAAAGCATAAGATCTGTCTCATCTTTTGAGAATATTCAAATAAGAACCATAAAAATGGGGTTTTTTGACATAAAAATAAAAAATGGGATAAGCAACTCTCGTGGAATCATAAATTGAAAGGGAAAAGAATAAGGGTGAACCAAAATCCCTTGTTAGCAGTCAGAATTTCCATGCATAAAATTTAACATCCAAATTTTCATTCGGAAATGCAGCCATTAGAGTGTATTTTAGTATTAGTTTTAAAAGTTTTCTTAATTGCATAAAGCAATACAGAGCTAGAGAATTCATGTAAAAATTTACTTAGTTCGGATAAGTGCAAACAAAACGTTATCCGCTTTTTCAGGAAGAGAGATGAAAAATAACCTCTCACTTGTTACTTGTTTTGAAAAGACGTTAATAGCTTCACATCACTTATTGCAGCTGTTAAGAAGTCACATTATGTTCACCACCTTCTTGTAATGAAAGTTCTATTACACCACTTTGCAGAGCCTGCCAGGAAATTTGTTGCTTTACATTTTAACAAGAGTATAAGCAGAAGCGAGCTGGCACACATTATGCATAGTAGCTTGAGAGCAAGTGGTATCTCGAGGCTGACAGTTAAAATTAAAAAGAAAATTATTGAGGTATTTTCATGTTTTGACAGCATGATTTTGATCTGTGGTATATATCATGGTTGTGAGCTTCCATCTTTTCCAGCTCTGGACTTGCTGGAGACAAATACTCTCTCAGCAGCCGAGGGAGGGGGTGTGGGGAGGGCACAGGGAGGAAGGGAGAGAACAAAACAGGCCTTGTGTGCAAAAACCAGACTAACTGCTCGTTCTCCACTGGCATGCAGCATCTACCAGGCTGATTCCTCACCCTCCATCCTCCCAGCAATGCTGCAGAGAGCAGAAAATGCTAAATGGGTGTCATGTAAACAAGGAAGAATGTGGTAAGGAGCACTCAATGCATTTTCAAAGCAAACAAGCAGAAGATGCACTACATGATTTGTGGGATTTATGATACGTAATGGAGTGCAATTCATTCTATCCAACACTCTTCTGTCCATGCACAGTACTGAGAAAAACATGTTGTTGTTAATAATATATATCTTTTGTCATCAGTCAATTATGAGTTGCAAGGCACTGCTGTAAATTTCAAACTGTTTTCTAAATTATGTCATGTGCAGAGGTTATCATGATATATTGTAGAGTGAGAGTTATCTGCTAAAAAATACTGTTACCAGTAGCTTTCATATATGACACAGACTGGTGAGACAGAAATGAAATATTACAATAATAAATAACAGAAGCAATCTTCTCTATTACATGATCTATAAAGGAGAAAAGCCATTGTTGAGCCCCAGTCGCCCACACATCATTTAGCCATACGTCTGAAGAGCTCTACAGCCACGAGCATTCCAAAGAACCAGGGGCAAAAACATCAAGACAAAAGTCATATATACTCCACAATTTAGAATTATTTGACAAATCCAACAGATATTTAAAAACTACTTTTATACTCCCACTTTTGGAAGAAAAACAACAGGTTAGATGAGCCTTTCCAATAGACATAATAACAATAATATCTCTACTACACCACAGTATTTCTTTATGCATTAAAACAAATTAAGCTGCAAACCTAAAGGGCAGAGAGAATACATTTCTAAGTGAGTCTAACTGAACTGCCGGTTATTGCAGTGAGGTTTTTTTCAAGTCCTTTGACTCGTTTTTGTAATGGTCTAGACTATTCTCCCAATTCAAATAATAAATTTAGAAAATCTTAACCACCATAAAAAAATCATATTATCTTCCCATCTAAATAAACTTTAAAGCTGTGACTCCATTGTTATGATATAATTAGTGGCCCAACAACAACAGGTATACATAGCCTTGCCTACATAATTTGTTTCTAGGCTTCAAGTATTAATTGTTCCAAAGGAAGCGGTGGAAGAGGTCTGGTTGGCAGCAACAGGGAAATGACTCCGTGTACACTCAATATTTGTCGCTGGGTTTCTGCTTTTGGGTTTTGAACAAGAATTGTTTCTGAATTCAACTAAATTACAACAGAAGTATAATAAGCACAAAATCACTCCCCTGCATTACTCTCAGAGTATACCAGAGAACTTTAAGGGCCTCTACAGTACCTTGGAGAACTGCATAATTTTTATGTTGCTGTTTCACATGCTTCACGTTTTCAGTGAGGCCACAGAATTTCCCCAAGGGGCCCATATTACCGGCTGACTTGTGTTTTCTGCACGACACCAAGCAATGAATGAATTTGTCACATGGCATGTCTTAGCTCATTCTAAGATTAAAAATAGCCATTATATTAAATGGAAATAGGGTACTACTTCAAAACAGACAAAGAATTTAAATACCAACTACATTTGTTATTTAAATAAGCAGCACTGTTTAAATAAATTTACTAGGAATAGGTTAAACTGAGAAACAGGAAATATTTCCAGAGGAAGGAAAGTCACAATTAAGAGGGATTTAGCAATACTTGTCTTTCTTCTTTTATAAAGATATTATAAATTGGAAAAAAAAAAATAATTGAAATCCCTTTGGTATTAAATATAAACAAAGGTCTAGATCATAAAACAAACACAAGTCAGAAGAAGCACTACCTTTGAATGTTATTAGCATACTGAATCTACAAGGAGTTTTTAAAAATTACATTACCCTAACATTTTCAAATGATATGATTTATACCACAGCAGCTCGTTTTTGTGCCAATGTTTCAGCCCAGCTAGAACAGCGTGCTATCTCAAGAGAGTACCCAGGCTGACACTTACAACTGCTACACTACACTTTCCACTTGGCATTCACCACAACTTTCTCACTAAAACAGCCTACAGCCCAGCAAGATACAGTCTGTTCCAGGATAAGGTAGTGAACAAGAGAAAGAACCGTCTCTCCCCATCACCTTAACCTGGTACTAAGCTTCTTAAAGCTCTTTTGTAACACCACGACGTCACAGCACCTTTACAGCACTAATCTGCGTAGTGCTGCACCTTGCTTGCTTCATGGATTATCTTTATTTTCATTGCAGTTTCTGCAAACCCCAAACTACCTTCTCAAAGTGGCATCAAAAACCTACCTTAAAGTCAAAGTATACAGACAACATGAAATCAATATTAATAAATTAAGGACAATTGCTACTTCCAAGCTCCAAGTCTACCAGTCAATAACTGGTTTGCGTATTCTCAGGTTCATGCATCTGACCTTGCTGCACAGATTTTCTTTTTTGATTCATCAGGATCAAGCAGGCTAAATAAAGTCAGGGGAAGGACAGAAATAAGATCTCTACTACATATTTTCCAAAATTTAAGAGAAAGTAATGGTTAACTGCAACAATATCTTATTTGTGTGAAAGGATTATACAGATCGTCTGGACAGTCTTAACTACTCAGGTCATTAACTCCTTTACACTAAGTATAAAACAGATGGATGCTGCTGGTAAGCTGGCTTTCTAAGATTTACAACAGCGTGTAAATACAGACTTGTATGCCTGGCAGAGAATACATATACATTTTCATTTACCCAAACAACTTCAGCAGACCTGGCAGTGCTGTGGGTTAAAATTATAAACATATACTTGCAGTTATATATGTAAAACATTTTAAAAACAGTTTGGACTTAGTAAAACACCTCACATAATACATTCAGATTTGTCTCAGTACTATATTCAGACACATACTATACCATACCAGATTAGTAATTTCTGTCTTCCAATACAGGGAAAAGAAGGTACACAATATTGTTTCCCCCCCCCCCAAAACTGTGGTGCAATACTTGCAAAACTGAGGAAGAGTTTCAAAATATTAAAGTTATTAATGTAATATGAAGTATTCAACACTTTTAATCTACTTGTTAATTATGTACTTTTAAAAAGACATAGATCACAGTTTCTATATAAAGTCTGTGCTAAAACTTCACAAAGCTATTAATCTCTCTCCTTTGAGGTGTCCCATTTTATAAATGAATAATAACCCAGAAGTCATCTATCAAAAATGGTGCTGGAATAGCTATTTCGAGAACATGTACCAGCAAAAAAGATGACCCACAATCACAGACTTTTTATATCACTTCTGTAGTTTGAATTCACTTTAGTGTAAAAATCTGCTGATCTTAACATGTTGTACACCAGCAACAAAGACACTCTGGGTGTCTGCGATAATCTGCTTTGGAGCTGTGTACAAGCACATCAGCGAGGAACAGCACAGCTCTTTCAATTAAAGAACTAACACAATATGAAAGCCCACAAATGGTTCTTGTGAACACAGAACGTTAGTTCTTAATATTTTTCAACTAATTCAGCAGTGACACTAATCGCAGAAATGGGATGTCTTAAATAAAGCAGCTGCTTTCAGTTTGATGTATTACCTAACACGAAAATAAAGGGCTGAGAAAGGAAGCAGTACGAAGCAGCACAGGCTGTACATAGTTTAAGACTGTATGAAACGACTGGATACAAGATGAAACCGATCTCCAGAATGCAGCTGTTGAGTTGTATTTTGTTTTGTAATACAGCTTGGAATCCTGGACACAAACAGAAAGCAAAGAGCTTTTGGAAAATCATGGTAACTGCCTCTACCAATGCTATAAGACACAGTCTAACTGAATCCCAGCCACATCATCTAGCATGAAAGAATGAATGAGGTCCTCAATGAGTAAACCTTCTCTAAAACTAAGAGCAATCACAACGGCTTTGCTCTAACAAGCCCAGTTGCCATCACACACCATTTTCTTCCAGTTCTGCTTCCATCCACTGAGCCCAGGACCAGCTTGACGGAGTCCCAGCTCTGGAAGCTGCCGTGGGCAGAGCTGCTCCTCGCTACCAACCAAGCTGAAAACTTTATTGTTCAGTCATGAGATGCCTAATGCACTGAAGACAAACGTCTGAAAGACTTGCACGATTTCTTAATCTTTCACCTCACATTAAATCACCCACATGGTCAATTTAACACAGCCTGTGCCACGCTTCACGCTAACGTCTGAAACCGTTCACGGCTGAAAGCATGGAAAACTGATGAAATACAGAAAGCATGCTAGCACAGCTGTAAGGTTTTACCATGAGGTTTTGAGAAATATTTTAGAATACTTTAGTACTAATCTTATAGCTTGTTTTTCTCAGCACTTCATAATTTAATGATATCAAGCTACCAGTGGCTGTAAACCAAAACATTTCCTTCCTTGAGTATGATTTGTATGGACACAAATATAACAAGTGAAATGCCAGATCTGAATGCCAAGAGCAGAACATTAAGTACTTTAGTATATTTTGAGTTTAAGTCTAAGCTTTCAGTTGTGTTTGAGAAACCTTATCACATACTAACAAAATTAATGAACCTTACTTGCCAGTAAACATAATCCACACACTAATTCCATAATTGCCAAAAGATGGTATTTATTTTTCTTCAGGATGGCAAGACGTGAGGCCAGGATGACAATGAACAAGCTGTTGGAAATATGAACAGAGTCATATCCCAAGTACGAAACTATAAGAAATAAACCTCCTGTGACGCCTTTTTGGACACAATCCTGATAAGAGAATTACTTCACAAATGCTAATACAACAAGGATAATCACATAATTCTACATTTACTTACATATGCAAAGGTCACTAAAAAGATTATAGAATCCTTTGACGTTAACTTTCACATGATCATGATTCCAGAATAATGCAATGGGCTTTCAGATGTATTAAAGCAAAATATTCATGCCTTGCACATTTACTTTCTTTTTAAAAGAAAGGAGAGCACTTCATTAAAAGATCTAATCCCACAAAGTAAATATTATATGCCATTTAATGTTTATGCTTGGCATAGAATTATCTAAATTTGAGTATGAAGAAAATCATGATACTGATCCACAGGAACACCAGCCCAGATACACTTAACTTCTCTTCAGTCCAATTTTTTTTGCTCTTTCCAGTTTCTTGCAGCATGGGAAAGCTCTAAATCAAAAGATAGTTATAGAGCTTCTTAAATCTTGTCACAAAAAGCTCACCTTGTGTTGCTTAATGACAATTATTATCTCTGTACGAGTTAAATTTGCTATTTAAATGTGCTTTAAACTGCAACTATTAGCTTATTTTTGTTTGCACGATTAATTAATTCTGTAGCCTGTTCTATGGTATATGCTGTGCTAAAATGACTGCATTAAAAAGGAAAGATATTAATTTTGTGCCCCAAAGGCACGAGAAACGCTTGAAAGGCATTATTTAGTCTCTTGCTGATGCCAAACCAAATCATTTGGAGCTAATGAAATTGTCAGTATTCATTGGATTAGTGTATTTGCAGTGCAGTACGTAGTATCTTTAGTTAGAAGATACACAGGCATTCCCATTTGGTGCTGGATTGTAATTATCATTAAGATTACGATCTGGTAATTTATTCTACATTAGCTCTCATTTAGTAGTTTTCTCTTCCTGAACACACACACACAAAAAAAGGTATTAATACATAAACATTACAGTCCTGTTAATTTATAACTCACATGAAAACAATGGTCCAATCAATTAATGAAAGGGAAAATATTAAAGATACGTGAATATCACCAACTGGCAAAGACTACATCAACCTGGGATGGACAGCAGCAGGTAGCTATGGTAGCATGGCCTTCAGTGCTGAGTTACATACTGTGCTAAGAAATTGCTCAATACAGAATTCTACAGTGGATAGTTATTATAGTTGAAAGACTTCGAGCTGACAGATGATTACTGGATTACTTCGTATGTACCTTCACAATGACCCACTAGAAGATGCAAAGGGTAAAAGTAAAGGATGGGATGTACGTCAGAAGAACGTGTGACACAACTGTAACTCATCTTGGTCCATGGTAACGAGCCTCTCACCTCCTCTTCTCTCCAGGTTTTTGGATGACTACAACTTCATGATCAAAGAGCCAGCAGCCACTTGCCATTCCTGCCCTGAGACCTCCAGAAGTTCCATTCCAAGAAAACACTGGGGTTTTTTTTTATTTTTTTTAAAATGACAATAATTATTCTCTGCCTCTCTCAACCTATCAAAAGTGTGGCTTAAATAGCAAAAACTGTTTTAAAATAAAAAGGTTCAAATGATATGGCTGAAATTTTCAAAGGATACAGAAGAAAAAGAGAAAATTCAGCTCCTTTTGGGCATGAAGGGTACTGATAAAACCAACTGATAATCACTTTACACGCTTGTCTCAAAGGGTTCAGCTTGGGGTTTTTAATCTTACCCATTCTGTTCCAGGAGTCGTATTGTATCAAGAAATTGAAGAGGTTTTGTTAATTTAACATTTTTCCTGTTGTTATTTCTCTTAATTATTTTTATGTTACTCAACAGATGCCCAATATTTGTTGCAAGTCTTATCCAATTACATACATCTTATGAAAGGGTCATCTGCTAGAAACTTCAATATCACTTTCCTGTTTTCATGAGTCACTGAAAACATAGTTTCATCCCAAAGTAACTGCAAGTTCTCAGGAAGAAAAACTACATACACAAAAAATAAATCTCCACATTAGACCAATAACAGTTAGAAATGTATTGCCAATGTAAGACAACAAACACATAGAGAAACCAATTACAGAATTAAGAAAATTCACTCTCAGCCAATAGATGGAAGATTTTTCTTCCTTAGTATGTTTGAAGGGTACATTATATACTCATAAGAAGCAGAATAATTTCTTAGGTTTGGTAGTTATCAAAATTACATGGTTGAGTGAATGACACAAGTTACAGTAATTCATTTCAAATAGCAAAAGTAGTATTTATAGGAAATACCTGTGGGCTCAGAGGGATGTAGTACATACATAACAAAATATGAAACCATGGAAACATGTCATTGAATTATGAATGAACTATTTACATTTGCAGTAAAACATTTAAAGAAAAAAAAATCAAAATAAAGAAGTAGTTGAGGTGGGAAATTTGCAGCAAGAAAACCAGTATGACAATAGTCCGTGGAACCTGTCACTTTTAAAGTTAAAGGTACATTTTGAGCATGAATTCAGGGAAATTGAACTAATTCTACCCATCAGTCTACTAATTCAGCACTAGGCTTTCATGTAAAGCCCTTCTTAGTTTCCCTATCTTGCTTCTCAGTGCTTTGCCAGCTCAAACGTTTGCAGTCCCAGGAAAACACTACCTCAGCACGTAGAGCTGACATAGCGATGATTTCTTAAGTCATGGTTAAGTGACCACTTTAATTTGACATATGGCACATTGCTGTCAAAACCAGTGGCCCTGTCTGCTTGCTTCTATGTCTTAACATTTATCCAGTCAATTTTTTTTGGCAAGGTTAGGTTTTAGCTGGACCAGTTCCCCACACTAGCTCAATACATAGAAAGTTCATGTAGCTCAAAAATAGAACTACAAGACCACCAGAGGAGCCTAGATTTATGTGAGATTTATACTAGATAAAGCAACCCTGCAATAACAACCTATACGAATGTTAAACCTCAATCCTTCTTGCACGACTAAATCCAAGAACCGAGAAGATTTCTTCAGTTTGTCTAGATGGTTGACAAAGATTTCAAAATATTTTTCAAGTGTAGACAACATTCCTAGAATTTGATCTTCGTCTCAAAATGCTCCCCAAAACTTGGCCTATGTTTGAGTTCTTAGTTCTTAGAAAGAATAATGGCTATTACTGTTATTAAGTCACACAGAACCTTGACTATGAAAAAAGTACACAAGCATTTTCCACTGTATGCTCAGGACATATTTGTGCAGTTTTTCCTGGCTCACTGAAGCAGCAAAATAAACAGTATTTCTTAGTTTATGTCAAATAGAATGAGTAGTTTTCTCATGATATGGAAAGGTAAACACTATTTCCTATCCCATATATTTACTAAAAGCAATATATTAGTGTAAGTAAAAAATGAGGCATGAATGTCAGTGATGTGTTAGCTGACATTCACCCGAGAATATTGCTTACAACAGGTCAAGAATTTTCAAGCAGCAATAAGGAACTGGAATTCAGTAAGCTGTGACTCAGACCAAAAAAAAAACCACCCCAAAAAACCAAACCAACCCAAAACCATCCAACAACAACAAAACCAATAAACAAACAAATAACAACAAGAAACCTCCCCCCAAAAAGATTGCAACTCATTCCTACTCACCACAAAACATGCAAAAAGGGTTGACAGTCCAAAAGTGAAGCAAATTAATTTGTCATTACTGTCTTTTCAGAGTATTTTTATTCAAGGTTTTACTGTATAACACATCAGCATTTTAGAAGATATCATAAAGGCAACTGAAAAAAATGAAAGCACTCTGTAATTGCAGATCAAATCTGTAACTTAGTAAGGAAAACAACAAACAAAATTTGACAGTTTTTAAAAGCGCACATTACTAATAGGTAAAATAAGAAATCTCTATTTTCCTGTGTGTTAACAAATAATGAAAACTTCACAAATATTTCTTGAAAAGAAACTACTGAAATCACTTTCTTTTAAACTTTAGTTTTTCTGACATAAATAATGTTTTCCCTCATTAAATTAACAGTCCCCCTTCTGACATATAGTGAAAGAAAGCAATTCAGCCTTTTTATAATATGCATTAAACATCATTAGAAATTAGTCTTTTACAAAGTCTCCACAATGCACTTAATGGGATCCTGCATTATTCCAAAACTAATAAAAGTATTAGTGGATCTATCCAATCTAAAAGAGAAGTTATTGCTAGAGCCATAGTATAAATCACCCCACTAGGTATCTGGACCTTTTTTTCTTCTTCTTTCATTTTTTTAATTTTCCCCAGGAAGAATTAAGTATAGGTCAGAAATGTGTCATTAGACTCTGCTTAACGGTAGCACTCTTCTCAATCAACTCAACCAACAAAAACCCAACACTCAGTCTGGCGTCCAGCCCCAAAACGACATTTGGGAGCAGTTAGTCACTAGATACGTAACACATGAAACACGGATCTGTGCTCTACCAGGCAGCATAGCACAGCAGTTGGTTCAATCAGGTCCCACATTTCCAAACCACAATGGTATGAGACCAAAGCCGCGTGCATCCACGTGCACAACCAGGAATGCAAGAAGATGCACCCAATCATGGCAAAGGAACAGACACAGACTGTACTGTGGAGTAGTTTCCATGAGCCCATACGGAGAAAAGACATGACCACCAAAATGAAAGCACTTCAACAGGACAAGATCTATTTGTTGTGCTACAAAACCCATACAACAATGATGGGAAATGGTGAAAACTGAGAAGAGATGACAAACCCTCAAGGTTTATTAAACAGAGTACACAAGCCAGAAAGTCGGTGGCAAGTCACCTCACTTGAATAGTTTCCCCAGTGCTACAATTCATGTTTATGCATCTCTTACTTCCCGAGTGGCATAATTGTGACATTCAACCTTGGTCACTGAATGTCTAAGATCTAATGGATCAACATGTGTACTTGGCAATGTTTCTCCTCAGGCCTCAGTTTAGTAACAAAGATTATTCCACAGTGAGTTTGGAGCAAGATAAAAAAAAAAAAGGCACTTTTTCCCCTTGCAAGATTTGGATTTAAGTCCTTATAATCAATAGCCTGAATAATGCCCTTTTGTATAATGCAGCTCATTCATTACATCTCACCCACACTTCTTAAATGCCGTTTAATATTTCTGATTTGAATATTGCATTATTTCAGCCAAAAATAGTTTTTATTTTCAATCATTTTACGCCTTTTAACGCTGCCCACTGCAGGGTGCTTAAATCCTTCACAAACTGAGTAAAATAATGCAGTAAAACTGTATGAAAGCAGATGATTTGTATGAAACTGCATGTTCTCTCTGCAAACAATGTGAAACTGGTACAGAAGTAGATGGAAAATAACAAATTCCAGTAGATTCCAACTGGCATGCAAACAGATTAATTCTACATGAATTTTGTTGAAGTGGTACAATAAATGTAGGACTAATTTCAGGCTCCAAAGTTTGAAAAAAGTGCATCCCACATGTAGAATAGTATCACACATCAACAAAAATACTGTATTAGAAATCAAACTTCCATTAATACCTGGATGCAACATGAATTTTCAGTGTGGCAGGAACTTTGCTTTAAAGCTGTCATGATTAATTTGCAAATATGTCATAAATTCAGTGCAGAAAGTTGAAATGGGACTAAACCATCTCTTAGTCAAATGGCCAGGAGAGAGAATATGAAGAGGTCATAAGAAAGTCCAGCTAGAGTCTTTCCATAGAAAGTTTCTTCGGAAAATTAGTTTCTTCACTAATCTGGGTAAAAACATCCCTCCAAACTGGAAGACAAACCTACAACTGAAGCCTACAGTTTTGTGCAGCAAGTATTCTCCATTGACACAGGCTGTGTCAAACTAAACAACTTCAACCCAATGAATTCTCTACTAAAGAAAGGAACACTGGTCTGTTTGGTCTGCTCTACTTCACACAGCCACAAACCAGCATCACTACTTGAAGAAACATTTCTGGTACCTGTCCCACTTCCCAGATGTTCATTTCTACCCTGGATCAGACCCTTCTTTTTGCGGGCACTCAGCTGAGTGGGCACAAGGCTGAGCGGGTTCAAGGATCCCACCTTTTCACATTACTGGTGCTTATATGATGATGTAGCAGAAAACCCAAGTTACTACACAAGAAAGGACTGGTGTGCAGACAATGAGCCAGGCAACGGCATCAACCTCAGCTCCAAGGGCAGGACCAAACTACTTCCAGTTTGGAGCAGTTTACCTGGGCTGTGGGAACAGCACTGTAGTCTTCACCAAGAAATGTTCAGCACCTTCATGATGAAGATCAGGCAGGAAAATTCCTGTTTTGGGTTTTGTCATATTTCCCCAGCCATCTGCTTTATTTTAAACATTATATACATCTAAAGTCAAAGATTGTGCCTTAAAATATTAATTGCTAAATTCTAGGGGACAAAACCAGAGAGACTGCCTGAGTTACATTAGATGTGATTGGTGAGAATTTCTTCAACTGAAAAACCAATGGATATATTTGTTCTGAAAGTCACTGACTGGATAAAACTCGTTATAAACAGATTTATGAAAGTGACTCAGAATTTGGAACAAATTGCAGATGAGTAACAAAAAAAGGAATACAAAAAATGTGTTCTATTCTTTTAAAAATGCGCAGCGCTGACAATATGCATTGAAGCTGCTGAGGATACAGTCTCGGTTTCTTTATTTCTGTATTTGTTTCCTTCTCTGTATTGCCTGCCAGTACCACTGCAGAATAAAGAGGGTTTTTTTACACTTTCTTCTTGGACATACTTCTGCTAAGCAACGGCTAGCACAATTGCTATTAATAACAGTAATACCAGGTATTACTGTAATCAGGAATTCACAGTTAATTTCCCTCTTGCATAATGGAATCTCATTCTTACCACAGAACTTTCATATTTCTGTAAAACAGGTTTTTTTAAGAGATACTATTTCAATAGCTTTCAGCTTTTCTAGAAAATCCACAAAAAACTATAAACTTTTCTTTTAGCCTACTGCTACATGGTGTAAACTGGTACTTTGTGCATTTGTATTTGTTTGTGGGAGAAAACAGAAGATCATATTTATGTTTTAAAAGTACACAAATGTGGGGTCTTTTTTAGTTTGGATTTTACTTTCATTCACAGAGACATTAACACAGTAAGTCTATTAACAAACGCAATGGGTTTCACAAGTTCAGTCGTAGTAATTAGTCATATTTCAGCTTTATATGACTTTCTGCTCTAAAGAGAAAGATTATGGCTTTTCTTCTTGCTTTATTAACCAACTGGCATTTAAGTCAATCTGCTAAAAGTGTATTTGCTTCAATGGAAGCTCAAAATAACCCATTAAAGGAATATGCCAATCTCTGAAGGTTGTTTGGCTTTTTTGGGGATTTTTTTTTTTTAATACTTTAATCTAGTAAGAACATACTATCTTACTAAGAAATTCTGGCTGAATCTATTATTCAGATCTCCTTTAGTTCTTCCATAATTCTACTTTTGCTGTCACAAGTAAGACAAAGAAATAAGCTATTTTACTGGCAAAATAATTTATAACAACTTAAAGTTCTTATACAGGTTGCAGAAAACAAACCTTCATGCCAACACACATCCGTAACATTTAATATAGTAAGGATGTACACATGGCACACAACATGGCACATACTCAACTGTTTAAAATACATACTCTTAAAGCAAAACAGACACTTTATTGTGAAGCTCAAAGCAGATGAGAACACAGCTGCTAACTGAAAAACCATCACTGCATGGACTGAAGAGTTGCTCTCTACACCAAAATGCTGTATTAAAAAGTTACTATTCCCAAAATCCTAACAGGAGAGATGGATTATCTTTCAGCTATACTGCTAAACACAGCTGCATCGCAAAATTCCTTTGGTGGTGATGTTAACAGATTTGATAAATGCAAACCACATTGAACACAAAAAAATATGGAAGAATATTGATCAGACTAATGGTCTTCTGAAATAAGACATCGCTTGCTGTGGTTTTGCTCCCTTTGAAAGACACAGTGAATCACAGAACCTTATAGAGGAAAAAAAGGAGGGTGATATCTGTTGATTAGTGACAAATTCACTAGTGAATTCACTAGTATGGTTACTAAAACAATGCCTTCCATGAAAAGGGCCAGACCTACAGGGATCAAAATACTGGCTCTTCACACTTCACAGCATTTATAAATTAGTCATTCAATGTAAACCAAACAGGAAAAAAAAAATAAATCTACCTTAAGTAAGAGTTTAACTTTGCAACAGTCTATTTTTTGCATTAACTAGCTCAATATTTTGGAGTAAGATGCAACTAAAACCTGATGAACTTCCATTATACTTGTGCTGTTTTGATAATAGCTGGCACATGCTGTTTTCTGATTTACAGTGGTGCATATTTTAGCTTGTTTTCAGGAGCTTTTGTACAATACAAATTGGCCTCCCATGCTCTACATTGGCCTCTTCATTTCAGAACCTTACTTATGAGGCTTTGTTAAATGGTTTTTAAAATGGCCTATGGTAAAAGAAAAAAAAAAAAAAAGAAACCCCAAGCCATCTTTTTAATGTGGAAAATTATTCCTACTTCAGGGTAGTTATTCAATTTGATACAAGAATTATTAAAACCTCAGCATACTCAAAGGGCTTTCAGCCTTTTCAGTGAATGACTCCCCTCTCAGGCATACTTTGTCCATTTAAATTCTACTTCCAGTAATCTGGTGCACATTTATCATTCTGTTAGTGAGGAATTCACAATAAAGTGTCTGTTTTGCTTTAAGAGGAAAAAGCATTTATGTTCACATGACGGCTTCCTTTGCGTAGTGCTTACATTCGTGTTAATACCTTCGTGTTAATACTCTACACTGGCTTCCTCCAAACATGAAGCCAGCAGAGCTCTCCTACACGTTAAGCTAACGGACACTATTGTTAAAACATAAATCCAGGTCTTCACTTCTGCTGAGTGACACATGACTTGGTTTCTCTCATGGTTTACAGTTGACTTTTCTTTGTAAATAAAAATGTTATCCTTCTTCCTGACTGAAGCATTATGATTCATCAAGCTACAGAGGAAGAGGGGGATTGTTCTGGGTGCCCTGATGATTACAGATTCATAAACGAACACCAGTGGGATTTATCTACATGTTTAGACATTGACAGAGAGAGCTCATTGCTTTATAATCGATGAAGGGGAGCAGGGACTTCTAAAAAAAAAGTGCTTTATCACATCCTGATGTAAATCACCTGGATCATGTAGAAAGGTCCCCCATTAGAAAAGATGGATACTACTCTCTTTAAAAAATGCTTTAGGATGAAATTAATCACATCTGAGGAGAGTCCATTTCTCTCCATAGGATTTAAAGGGATTCAAGACATCTGTCCAGAGTTTAAAATTTACAATGTTGGCATTTAATTGTGAATGGATTCATTTCATCCTATAGGTTGGCTGAAGTAAAATAAGGTTTAAATGACTAGGATAATCCGTGTATGCATTGTGCTCAGAGCCAGCTACTGCTGCTTGGCTGAAGCTGGTGCATCTGGCTCATCTGCCTGAGCACACTGCATCAAATAATGAGAATTCCCTGTGCCAGTGTGACCAAAGGAGAACTAATGCATTGCCTCCTGCCTTCTGGTTTCCATTAGTAGGACACTTACTGAAGATTTCTTTCCTAGGGATTTCAGGTTAAAAACAGTTTTATCTTTGTTCTGGTGTCTAAGTGCTGCCCTCCTACATAGTGAGCTCTTCGGCATTTGATCATGTCAACTTTTATGTCTCACTCCATATACAGAAAACGCAGCAGAAAGCTCATTTAGGACCAAGCAGCATGTGTGTAAGGACAGGGAAACCAAAGTCCCATATAAATAGAGCACACTGACTTTCATAATTTTCAGTTCATTCCTTCCCTTTTTGGACCAATTTCTGGACGTATTATGCAAGCTGGAAGAATAGATGCAAATCCTCTGGTGGCTATTAGTGTGTCTAGACTCATTCACTGACCTAGAAGATGTCTTAATTGCCTCTTTTCTATCTGATGGGGAAAATAGACTCTAAACTTTCCTGGCTGCAACCTTTGTCATTAAGTTTTCTAAGTGAAATCACCAAATTTAATGAAAATCAGTTATACTCTATGTTCTCTGAGACTGAGTTATGTGGAACACTTATCACAGGCTTAATATGATCCACATAAAACCTCTGTCCATTTAAATGTTGTTTGTTCTGAAGACTTCAGATTTTTTTGGCTCTTGGTTACTAGACAAGGTAGTAGCTGCTGCCTATGAATCTTACTTTTTTTTTTTTTTTACAATATACTAGATTAGAATGAATAATATGAGAAATTCAATTTACATGCATGTTTTTATCAGCATTTAATATTTTCATGTTATAGAAAAGTTTAAAAATTTTCTGATGTGCCCAACTTTACAAATTGCCTGTAAATTTACAAGTTTACAAACCAGTCTGCACTCTCACATCATGCTTTGCATACAAAAGGCACGGTGAAAATAAAATTGAGTCGGAGGTTGTGGTATAACTTCTGCTGTTATCATTTTTCAAGTGGAGAATGAACATATTTTCTCTTTGTATGGCTCGTGAAATTCCCAGCTGTAGCTGGCCACTACACAGATTAGCAATGCAATTTTTAGATTAACTGGTAAAGAATTTGAATCTCAAGGTGAAAATCTGTGTTCACATGACAGGTCTTCATTTGTAGTAAGGAATGTGTCCCTCAAATGAAGCAACACGTTGGATAGATGCATCATTTCGTGATTTTAAGATTAAAAGAGCCTAAGAAGCTTTGGACTGCATGCTGCATCAAATATACACTGCTGCGTCAGTGAGCACTAAAAGCCAAAAAGTATTAGTAGATTTAGCAGATTTAAGCGAGGATGCATTTCACTGATTACTTCCTGCTAATGAAATTTTGTTTTAATCATTTAAACTATTAATGTATCATTTGTATCAAGAATGTAATAAAGAGGTACAGTGTACACTGTGTATCATGGGTCACTTACAGGATATTTTCCTCTCTATGGAATTTCCACTTTGACTAATAGGTTTTTATCCAAAAGAGATCACCAGTTTGTAATGTTAACCTCTCTTATTCCAATCCCTTCTCTGTGTAATGCCCAAAAGAAACAGTAATTAAAAATTGCTTCTAAAAAGTCTCCCAGGATTCCAAACAAAATAAAACATGAGGACTTTACTGTTGCAATGTCTGGGCAAAAGAAGGAAGAAGTACCCCGTGTCATCCAGGATGGAGAGACAGCTCACCTCAATTTAAGGTGCAGAAGTTCATAGCAGTTGACTACTCTCCATCTGTGCTTTCTCTGCAGGAGCAGAGTGACTTTGCTGCCAAAATATTCTACAGACCTTTGATCCAGTGGCATTTTCGGACTTTATGGGCCCATCGTAGCACATACATGCACACAGAAAATACAACAAAACAATATCCCAAAGCCGTGTTATAATAAAAACCTGAAATAAACCACTCTTCATAAAATTAGATTTTTGTTCCTTTACTTAATACAGTTAATATTCTTTTCCATTCTTTCAGCTACTAATTTTATTCTGCTCAAAACATGACTGTCTTCAGGGACAACATGTTCATTGAAAGGATGAATGTTTCATTCATGGCCTTTGACAGCCTGAAAAAGAATTTTACTGCAGAATATATAGTTGTATATTTTCCTTCACCCGAGTCCCATAATGAATAATATTCTTTCACACTAGTTTAAGTAATTTCCTGGAAAAATATGATGACTACAAACCTTTGGCTCTTCATGTTTTTTCCCCTACCATGTTTCAAGACTAAGGCAGCAAATCCTTTCTTGGTGTGGCTGATCACAGCTCCTTTCATATTAGTGTATTTATAAATTATTATACCAGAGAAGGTCCTACATCTAAGATTATATCTATATTGTTTGGGGAATTTGCTTACATGCTGAACAACATCTGGCTTCCTAAACTGAATCTTGACTCTGTTAGGATAATCTCTGAACTTAATTTTCTGCTGTAATAATTCAGTCTTAAGAATGATCCAGGGAAAATATAAACAACTAAAAGTCTGTAACTGAAACACAAAAAGACTTTCTTGTAGTTTCTGAAGGAGTTGACGCATTATCATTTTAATCTGACAGTTTAAATCTTGTCACGCAATGCGACTGCAATACAAAAGACTTGTGCTGACAGCTGTGTCCTGCTCCAGATCTATCTGGATGCAGAATTTTCATCCACTTCAGTTAAATGTCAGGTGGCAGGAAGTTTGTGAGCAACAAACGTTACACCCAGATTCTAGGTGCTACAGAGTAAAGGTGTTTTCAAGGGATTCTTGGTTGAGGTCTAACAAAATTATATCCTGAAATACTTAAAGCATTTCAACAGAGCAATTATAATGGTAATTATAGTTGTGAAGAAACATGTGGAACAAAAGAACTTTTCTTTTAAAATATGGTTATATGAATGACTAATTTTGTCCCCTTTTTAACTAGTCTCCAATTTCCATTACAGATTGCTAAAGGAACATTGCACATTATCATAAGCACGGTACCTTATTTTTTCCAGTAATAAACTTGTTCTAAACATCATTCTACAGAAGTTGTATCACAAATACGTAATGTTTGAAGGTTTCAATACTTCAATAAGAAAAGAAGGACCTACAAAGAGATCAAAATAACTAAAGGATTTTTATAGTGTGATTCTGTTCAGTATTGGAAAGAACAGGCTGTAATGACTCTTGAGACTTCTCTCATTTCACTAAAACACTTCAGTGATTTGCAGGGAGGATAGACAATTATTAAAAGTTTTACTGAGGGACATTTTAAGCATTTTCTTACTTCTGACCACAAAGTTATCACTTCACAGAGAAAGTTAATAAGGTATTTCCAAAACAGAAGTGAATTTTGTTAGGTAAGAGGATGAAACTACTGTCATCTCCGCAAATTGTGATGTATTGTAGCATTGTCAGTAGAAAAAAAAACCAAAAACCATATAGTTTAACACTTATTCCAGGGCAGAAGACTATGCATGTGGGTTTAATTTTAAAACAACAAAGAAGCATTTGAAGCAATGGACTTGAAGCAACATACGTTTCTGCTGAGTTGAGCAGACAGATTCCAGCGGTATGCCATTTTCATCACTAGTTTGGTACAATATGCCAAGTTGCTATGACAGGTACAACCATGAAGGACAAATAAAAGCTCCCTGAACTGGCAGCCCCTTATATGAGAAATGGCTTGACATAAACTAGAGGAGTTAAATAAAATTTTGCCTCATTCTCTTTAGCAATTTGAAGTTTCAAATTTATACTAAGATGATAACAAATGCCCTCTTCTGTTACGCATATTATAATACTTTAGAGAAGTAACATTTAAGCATTCATGAGTTGGGGCTGTTCAGCCTGGAGAAGAGAAGGCTCCGGGGAGATCTTATAGCGGCCTCCCAGTACCTGAAGGGGCTACAAGAAAGCTGGGGAGGGACTTTTCATAAGGGCAACTAATGAAAAAACAAGGGGAAATGGCTTTAAGCTGAAAGAGGGGAGGTTTAGATTAGATATTAGGAAGAAGTTCTTCACTGTGAGGGTGGTCAGACACTGGAACAGGTTGCCCAAGGAAGTTGTGGCTGCTCCTCCCTGGAAGTGTTGAAGGCCAGGCTGGATGAGGCTTTGAGCAAGCTGGTCTAGTGGAAGGTGTCCCTGCTGATGGCAGGGGGGTTGGAACTGGATGAGCTTTAAGGTCCCTTCCAATCCCAACCATTCTATGATTCTGAATATGGACAAATGAACAGTTTAGACACATTTATTGTGGTTTTTAAAATAATTATTAACAATACTGTCCAAGTGATGCTCATGTCTAATTTTTAAATTGAACTAATACTGGTGGAATGCAGCATGTGACAGTTCCAAGATAGATCCTATGTACCATAGTAGTTCTTATATTTTTTTTCTTTAACTTTCAACATTCTGTGTCCTATATTTCCTCTTCATGTATTTTTCTAAATATAGGTTGAGGTCTGCTAAAACCAACTTGTGATACATTTTGTTATCTGCTGAATTATAGTACTTCACTGTTGTGTGTCAAAAAAGAAGGGGGGGGGGCAAATTTATTTCTGACAGTTGCAGAAAAGCTTGTTTGAGTATGACGATGTAGTTGTTAAAATTGGAATCAAACTAATGCAAGTGTTTCTGAAAATGTATAAATATTTAAATTCTTGCTGGAAACTTTTTCTAGCTTGGACTTAAGATGTTTAGACACGTATTTTTGGCATCAGATTTTCTTAATTCACGAAAAATGTGGACTTATGGAGGGACATAATATTAGAACATCTGCATGTTTCACAAACTACATTTCATAGTGTGGTAACTTGCAAACTGCTTTAAAAATCTTACAATTTGTTGTCCTTACTGGACAGGTGTATTTAAGAATTAAAGTATAATTCTGATGGCTTGTTACTGAGGTGTAGCAGCCAACTTCAAGACTCAGAGTTCTTCAGTTTAGCTTTTCTGAGGACCCTTGTTTTCGTACTGTTTTTGCATTTAGAGATTAATGTTTGAATCAAAGGCCCTTACAAGTTGCTAGGTGACCGAACTGAAAGAGTCTAACCAAGTAAGAAAAGCCCTTCTTGAAGATGAACTGAAAAGGGAAGCAAACACTATTTGTTCACCTCACTGCTGCCTCAGCATGAATAGAGAGATGTTCACACTACACCACAAGTGTTTATTCAAAAAATAAATACCTTCTTTCTTTCTTTTTTGGCATAGCCTTTGAACGACCTAACTAAACAGCAAAACACAGCATTAATGAATTTGAGAACTTACACCTACATAAATTAGCTTCTTATGAGAAGAAATGTTTAAACTTACATTGTTCCACAAAACTATTATGTTGTTTCACTTCTACAGATAACTCATTTTGAATGTGAGCTCAAGTATACTATTTTTGACATATTTTGACATTTGCCATTAACATCCTGGCTAAACTGGCTTATTAGGGAAATCAAGACAGAGACAATTGCAGAATAGGTATCTGAAAAACAAAGTATGCACCAGTATAAGTAAAAATTAAAATCATAATTAAAAAAAAAAGATGCTTAGTAGAACATTAGCTCATGGGTACGGTTGCTGTCTCCAACTTCATTGGAAGACCCATCAGAACACAGAAGAAGGACCAGAAAGATCAAGACAATTTTAAGAACGTTTTATGAGATGATGCATGAGCCATGTGATACGCTCCCTGCTCTATCTTGCTGATCTACAGAGCACTGCAGGAGTAAAAAAAACGTGTAGTGAGCTGGCGAAGAGTAGATGCTTAGAAGAACATTAGCTCATGTGCAGGGTTGCTGTCTTCAACTTCAGTTAGAAGACCCATCAGGACATAGAAGAAGGACCAGAAGGATCAAGACAATTTTAAGAACCTTTTATGAGATGATGCACGAGCCATGTGATACACTCCCTGCTCTATCATGCTGAGCTACAGAGCACTGCAGGGGTAAAAAAAAACGTGTAGTGAGCTGGCGAAGAGTATTGCTTTACATGCAAACCCAACTTTTTATGGTCCCTACCTTTAAAACACTCTCCCATGTTTTTAGGAAACTTTTGACCAAAAATTTATCCAATATACTTGAACGGCTCAGACTAAAAGTTATTTTTAGCTGCAGATAGACCTAAGACATTTTTTTCTTTTGTTCTTAAAAATTTAACATTTATGAAGTGTTGTTGTATTAAAATGACATTTTTATATCTCTCAGTTATCAGCCTTGATTTCAATCAAGGATGACGTTCAAACAGATAATTCTTACTTACGTACGCAAAAGCTTGAAACTCCATTCTGAAATAATAAGAAAGAGTTTCCCCACAAGAATACCTTTCAAATGCTTGCAAGGTTTTACCTTTCTTCCTGACTTGCTTTTGTTGTCATGCCATCCTGTGTTTCCAAGGTAGCAGGAGCAAACAGGAATGAGTGCTGAGCCAATCTCGTGTGTTTTGTATGGACTCATGTTACTCCTCTAAGTCCAATCTGTTCTTTTGTGCAAAAAAAAAATATCAGCGCTGAGTTCATACAAAATTAGGATACAAGTCTCTTCAAATGGTAAGGGAATTTATTTCAATCATTCCCAGATGATAGCTAAAATCAAAGTCAATGAATTAAAGAACAAAAACTGAAGTAGAAAGAACTACAGAACTAACGGCTCAAAATTGACAAAGAATAATACTGTGAAAAGTTCCATATGGGAAAACATGTTCTTCAGTGTTCAAGTACTTCGGTGGTGACAACCCTATAAATGCAATTCACTGCATGAATCCCACTGCTTCCCCCAATATTCTAAGACATCTATCGCATCTGAATTCTCCTTACTGGCAGACTATCTGCTGATTCTTGCCAGCTTTGAACAACCAACCCACTATCTCTACATATGACAAAGAAAACTGGGGCAAACATTCAAATTTGACAGCTTGTTGGAGAAGGAGAGAGGAAATCAATTAAAAGAGATAGGCAAATATCTTCTCCTCCTCCCCTTCTATCATTCAGAAGAACCATGACACACTGTACATTATGGCAACAGCCATGTTTAGTCATCTGGCACCAAAAAGCAAGGCTGAAAGGTTATTGCAAATAACACTCCTGACCCTGCCTAGATAGATTACTTTAAATAAAAACAAAATGTTAATACTGCACTAATTTGTGTGCCAACAGTGTTCAGTTCTTTTGAGTCTGGAACTTAGAAAATCATCAGCAGAGAAGCAGACAAGTAACTAGCTTGCAAGTACACAGTAACTTGGTTTTGCTCTGAGGTCATTTTAGAAGTTTAAGTTCTAATTAATCTTGTCAAAAGCCTTTAAAAACTCTGCAGCAAGCTGAAGAGCACAGCAATAGCACCAAGTATTTGATATTTCTGCTTTTGCACAGACTGGAAACAATGCAAATCACCATTTTCATTTAGCTTATCAAGTCTGAGACTTAAGAAAAGGCACGATCAGGAAAAGGAGAGAAGGGAGAGGAGGAAGAAAAATTTGCTGAATTCTGCACACTGCGTAGATGAGAAAAATGTTTCCAAATTCTGGCCTCCATCAAGAGCCACATACGTGGTACATGAGACTGTGTGGGAAGTATTCTCAGTTTCACTTGTTTGACAAACACAACAGTACTTAATGCAAACAGTCATATATGGTACAATGTAACATGACCAGTTTCTGGAAACAAAATTCTTCAGAAGAACAAGTTTATGAGCAGTTGAACGTCTTCTCCATTCCCAGATCCAATTACAAAGTTGTCCTTCATTGCTTTAAAAACTCCTTTTCCCAATATATCTCACTAGATTTTCTTTCTTCCCTTTTTACACACATCTTTTATATGACAATATCTTCATCTTTCCCACAACACCCTCACTGATGGGAAATAACTATCTGTCCTAAATTTCCATGATGAACTGTCTCATATCCACTTTACTTTCAAAACAGAGTTTCAAACACTTTTGTAGTCTCCCTTTTTTCCTGTTCCTAATTAGTTTTGTAACTAAGTATTTTTATTCATAGTTTTCTTGTAGTATTTGCTTCTCCTGTATTGAACCGTGAAAACAACCTGACATACAGCTGGAAAGACACTCCACAAAATGAAGTCATTCTAATGGTGTAATGCCTTAGAATTTCAGCAGATTGAAAAGTTTTAAAAAATAACTAAGTTTTCCACATATGTTTATTTACCTAATTTCATTCTGGATGTGGTTTTGAAAAATTGTTCAGACTGAAATGATAACCTCAGTACCCCATTTAATTTGTGTTGTCTCAAGAAAAAGCATCACAGCCAACAGCAGATAAAGCTGATTCAATAGGAAGCAGAATACTAATTCTGTCTTTTCACATTAATATGGACAATCCCAACAGTACTCGCTTTACTTAATACTAACTAGAAAACATTATGTAAGTGTGTTTAAAATATTCAAATGAAGTTTTGTTACATTTTTATTTAGAGCTAGAACATATGATCAGCTTAGCATCACCAAACTATCTAATTAGCCATCTGCTTCTTGAAATTTTGTTAAATATGCATAATATACTTCCAACAAAAGACCATATCATCCCATGTAGTCTTCTCTAATCATATTAAAGCGCATGACCAACGAAGTCATCTCTGTACACAGAGCTAATGGGAAACCAGACATCTCAAATAACTTGCAACAATTTCTTGAAAGCCAGGAAGAAATATTAAACAAAACAACCACCCACCCAAACTCAACCTACAGTCTTTTGCTCAATTAAAAAAAATGTCTATATGCCATGGCCTGCTGCTTTCATTTAATCCTTCACTCCACTACGACACTTAGCTAGTTCTTTATTTCTTTTGATTCTTCTCTGAGGACATGAAGACTTAGAGCACCTGGAACACCAAATTACACAAACTCTGTCTGAGAGATCCCTTCATATAGCTATAGGACCAAGACTGCAAACAGAACCACAAAAGAAAAAAAAACAAACAACTTTTCTGTGCTGGCATCACTGTCTACGCCAAATCACAGGGCTCACTAGAAACGGAAACACGCACAGTTGTTGAACCAGTTAGAAAGGAATAATAAAGCATTCAGACTAAATTTAGTCAAACAATATAGGTAATTTCTTAAGCATTTTCTTCAACAGCCCCCCTCCTCTCTTTTAGATTTTTTTTTTTTTTATAAAATACTCTTATCTAAAATCTGAAGTTTCTCTTTCCATTTTGCTGCTTTACTGATCTCTTAACCAGCAAAGGACCATTAGAGCTCAGCTAAACCAACACAACAATCCTAATGCTATTAAGCAGACAATCCAATTAAGCCATTTCCAAGTAGTGTTTGTCATTAAAGAGAGCTGTAAGTGAACAGCAAGCATGTCCACATCTGAAAATCAGTAATGGGAATTTTCTAGAAATAGTTCTGCCCAGGCTTTTAGCTCACTGTAATAAGAACCAAGAGGATATAATTTCAGAATGTTTGTATTTTTAATATGGAGAAGTATTTGTACCCCATGATACCTGGAGTGATCCACTGTGATTTATACAATGCAGTTTGGTCACAATCAATACATAGTCAAGATGTGCTGACAAACGTGCACACAACTTACTATGCCAAACGTCTACTGAAATGTTTAATGCCAAAGAATATTATCCTCTAATACGCTTAATTCCAGTCCTAACTACAGCTACGTTTCCACTAGTCACACTTCCACACAGGTCACTGCAGTATCTCCTCTGCTTCTTAAGAAAATAGGGTTTTTTCTGCTTTATATTTTCAAAAATGAAACCAAAAGAAGTAAACTGAGCTACTCATCTGACAGTGGGCTGAAAGGCTAGCATTGCAGAAAACAGCAGAAGCCACAGCACCATGTTTTGGGGTTTTTAAAATTATTTTGCATCTAGAGTTGCTTATATGTAATAAAATGAAAAGGGTGGAACCAGAATGCGAGGAGACATGCATACATGTGCCAAGTCATCGGCTAGACAACAGGATAACCATTTCTTCACTGCCTATTAATCTTCCAAAGGTTAGTTTGAATACACTAGGAGATCAACCAGCAGCAAGTTCAAGTGTTGGCAGACTGATCATAGAATAGCTAATATATTATTCCTAGTTTAACTACTATAAGATTCAATTAAATATTAATATTCAATTAATAAATATCAATAATTACACAATTATAAATATTTGATATATAAGTGGATTAATAAGACAAAATTTCATGAACTGTAAGACACAAACTCCTACTGGACACAAGATGGAATTATTCCTGCTCAATGCAGAGAGGTGAAATACTGGTGCTTACCTAAAATAAATTTTTAAAAAAGAAAAAAGCTGTGAATGAGAAAGATTTGGTGTCTCTGCACTAAAAATAACAGTAGTACTTTAGCTGCAGACACCAACACACAAGCACCACATACAATGTAAGACAAGAAGTATGGCCATTTCATGCTGTCTTGATTTTAAGTCAGCTCAATACTTCAGGGTAATTTGGGCAATGCACATAGAGCTGGGGAAGACAGGAGAGAAGAATTTCTTCCTCTTATGGAAAGATTCTGTGGTATTTTTAGTTAAAAAAAAAACAAAAAACAAAAAACTTTTATTCATAGATAGATTTTTAACCATTAAGACAAAAGAAAACATGAACCGTCTTAAGTGCCTCCTACCTGGAAAATGTGAAAAACAGGTTCATTACTTATAATTTCTACTAATATATTGCTTCAAGTTTGCATTCAAGAGACGGAAGGAAAGTACAACTAATTTCATTAACGAAACAATTTTGCAAATGCAGTCAAGTATTGATCACTTAGGACATCAAAATCCCAACCGACGTTGCGCAATACGAAAGTCAGATGAGCGGTAGCAATGAAGCCATTTAGAAAAAGACAGGAGAGAGGGGAGAACAAGTGAATTTATCGAAATCTTGAAACATTTCCAAGAAACAAACACAAACAAAAAAAATGATCTTGTGCTTAAATCTCATCTGCAAATTCTGCCAGCAAAAAAAAAGATGACTGAATAAAGTTTTACAGAATCACAGAATCACAGAATATTGGG
>NW_010339227.1:0-62449 GCF_000700745.2 Antrostomus carolinensis
TAATAATAAAATGGCAAATCAGTAACAACATTTATACCCTAGCTCTGCTTCTGGAGGCAGCATGCACCGGGAGCTGCTTGCCTGCCATGTGGCAGCAGGGGCTTTATAGCTGATGAGCTGGCTTTCAAATCCAAGAGTTCTCCTTTACAAATAAAAACTTACATCATGTGTCTCTGAACGATGGCTGACGTCACTGGAGAAGGCTGGAAACTTGGGGTAAGGCCTAAACATTTTTTATTCACCTTGGTGTATGCATTTATTCCTTGTGATTGTGTTTTTAGACCATGGTGTGTCGTGGAAGTTTTCTCAAAGGAATTGCTGTTTTTACATGCATGTGGTTGAGTGGAATATGGAAAATAAATACAGAAAGTGTTAAGCTTTAACTGTTTCACCAAAGAAATTAAGTTTGGGAAAGAACTGTGATTTGACTGTGACTGTTGTTAAAGAAAGGGTCCTCACACTGTCATCTGCCACAAAACTTGTTTCTCTAAAAAAAGCTTATTCTGTGCTCCCAATCAGCAAAATGATTTACCTGCATTTTTATTGCCATGTTATATAATTGAAGAACAGAATTAGTGTTGTTTGTATTTTGTCTCTTAGTTTCATGCTTCTGATAGTGCTAGTTTGGAGATGGTACCTTTACTCATGTATTTCTGCTCCTATTCTCTTGATACTGACGGTTTTACCTAGAAGTTATTTATATCCTGGTCATCCCATGGGGTGTTTCTCGCCAGTTTAGAGAGAAAATAGCTTATTCTTAGTACTTTTGTTTGAGATGAGGCGATACTGAAGAGCTTAAGATGGCTGTTCTGTAAATAGTTGCAGCTGTGCTTCCAGATCAGGTGTTTCGTGTTGGAATTTCTTCACCTGCAGAGCAGACTCACACAGGCTTTTAAGTTTTGCTTGTTTATGTGAACTAAGATATTTTCAACAAACTCTTGTTAGTGAAACTCAATTCCTGATTTTATTTCTTTTAAGAAAAAAAAGCCTTTCAACACATTGATTTTTTGAAACAGTATTTGTTTCATTTCAGTCAGTTAAAATGAATCGCGAGACTTGATGTTTAACGAGTTGCATTCTGTTTTGTGTAGATCTATATTTGACAAAGTCTGTGGTAATGAATTTTGAGCCTACCACTTGAAGTATCTTCTAAAAGCTTGTTGTATCTAAAGAAAGCCTAAAGTATTTTAAAGCAGAAAACTCTCCTGTTATAGGTATCAAGGTTTGCCAGTAGTCAATTTAACACTTTGCCTTTTTAGATCTACTTGTTGTATGGATTTTAGAAAAACAAACCCAAAATAAACCAGAGGCCTGATTTTTTTTTCCTTTTTTCTTTTTATATAATCAAGTGGGGGCCATTACATTATTTAGGTGGATATGCAGTTGGACAATGTAAATATTCAAATAAAAATGATGGTATGTTAATCTACACTTGCCAGTTGCTGTTTCTTATGTTGTTATATTATTATGTTGTTATATTATATTCCTTTGTCATTTGACTTGATATACTTGATGTTTTTTGTTAAAAATATCTAGCTAATTGATGTTCCTTTCTATGTGCTTGCTGATAATAAAAAGTAGAGTTTAAATAAAATGCTTTCCCTTCTGTAAACATTACTGAAGTACTGTTATAATTGTATCTATTTAATGTTAGCTATGTCTTTCAGAGAATATCTTTTGCTGTGGATTTTTTGGGGGTTTTTTTTAGTAGTCTTTATTTAGTGGCAGGAATAGGAGTTTTGAGATTTGTCAGGAGCACGAGTGGATTTTTAGTTTGCTATTGTAATTTTGCAGTCAACACCAAACTGTTGGTGTTGACTGCCTACACTTATCTTTGCTACCAGTAGATGTCCTCTTTCGATCAGGGTTTGTAAGTAGTCTACTGGAAATACTCAAGTGCTTGGGGACCTGTGAGTTTCATTTTTAGCAACTACAGTAGGAGCTTCTGCATATGCATGTCAGTACATAATCTGATGCCCGATAGTCTTAAAATCGGAGGTCATGTTTGCCATAAAACAGTTGGTTTAATTTTTTTAGTTTTGCTATTTTTCTATTGTAAATGTTTTCTGTGTAGAGTGGTGCGTTCATTGATGTTTGATAGGGTTGTTTTGAAATGGACAAATTTATTTCAAATTCTGAAAATTACAGTAGTATCTAACGCTATTTCAATGAAAAAATAAACTTTAAAAAATTGCTTTACAAAAAGAAATCATTACAATATCTAAGAGAAGTCTAGTGGAAATGGTTGGACAAAAGGAGTGCTTTAAGTGTGACCCAAATCTGAACATACTATTTTAGAACTTAAGAAACTATAGGACCGAGAAATGAAAGCAAAATGACTCTTTAGTCTCCTGGCTTTAAGAAACAAAAAAAGGTATACCAATAGCATAAAGTGGAGGGTTTATGACCAGTTAAATTTGGTAGCAAAAATTGTAGTTGCAGCCTAAGCTGGACGTGCGTTTGATTGTGAAGGCTCTCTGCTCCCAACTGCTCGATCTGAGTGTGGCATTTGTGCTTTGCTGGTTGATTTCCTTGTGGTTGGTTCTCGGTTTCCTTGTGCAGTATAATGGCCTCACTGTTGGCCCGGTTTCTCTTCGAGAGATGCTGACTTTCTCAAGCTGCTTGTTCAGCTCCTCATTGCCGGGGCTTGTAAACTACTGTTGAGAGAGCAAATTTGCTGTTCTTGCTGTTTTGGATTCTGTTTCCAGCCTACTCCTGATCCACGGCTGCTGGATATCCTGGCATGGTGTCCAGGTACACAGGGACACCAGTCCTTGCCCTCCTCCTGATGCTGCCTGCACAGAGCAGGCTGTGCATATGGCTCAGAGGAGAAGCAGACCTGACATATAGTTTGCCCCTCCATCTAAGGCCCATGTCAGATGTACTGAATCACCCTGTATGTGTTAATTTCCCCTTGTGAAGAAAAAGCCAAATTGATGATGTAGGCTTGTTTGCTTGTCTTCATTTTCAGCCTTTCCCCTGTCTCTTAGGTCATTTCCTTTGGTTGTCTTGAGCACCACAAACTGACAGTCTGCAGAAATTCTCTTTGAAGAGGATCTCATACATGTTAATCACTCAGGCAATAGTGTGTACGTAGTATAGAAAGAGGTATCATAAAGATGGGGAGAGGTTTTTAATGCTTAGTTTTACACTTTCTTGTGTTGCTTTAGCACTTGCCACATTTTGGGACTACCTCATTTGTTCAAGAGAGAATTCTGTGAAATTGGGAATGACTGGGGAGGGGAAGGGGATTTGTATATGGTTCCGCTGTTTAGACAGTTAAACAAACAAACACTGTCTCCCACAAGCCTTAACCTTCAAACACGTGAGCTGGCTTTGTAGATTTTTGTTGCTTTGAAGCAGTCTCTGTATTGAGCGTCATGATGTTTCCCACACAGTTCAAGAATAAGTGAAGTATTTTTAAATAATTTAAAATGTGAAAATAGCAATAGGAAAGTACAAGGAAAAAATCTTCAGCTCTTGAAGTGAGGAGTTTATAAAAGAAACTTGTGTTTCATAAAAAAAAAAGACTACAATAAGCTCATTTACAAAGTATGTTTTTACTTGAGAGCATATAAACCCCTAATTTTTAACATTAGAAATTCTAGTTTTAAAATGCTGGGGGTTTTCCTTTTTCCGTTTTCTTCTTCCTGTAAGTATAATGAGTCTTTATTTTACTCAGACTTCTGACCCCGCACTAAGAATGCTGAGGTAGCGGAAAGTACAAAGGAATGGTTAGAAACGAAGTAGTTTAGAGAGAAGTTGTCAAGGTTGAGCCAATACGAATAGAATAAAACATTTAGACTTCTGAGAATGCAGCCCACCTTGTGTCAAAAGCTTGGGAATGTTCAATGTCTTTTACTATTTGTAGACCTTCAAGGACATTATTCCCTTGTTGAGCAGTAAGTAAAAATGTGAACAACAGCATGCTGCATTGCTTTTATTTTGGAAGAGCTGCTTTTACAATAGATCTGATGAATCTGGAATTGTTCTGGTTTATATCAATTTCTTGTACTGGTCCCCACCTTCTAGCTTGGCTGTTACAGCATCATAACTTTCAAAAGGTTTTTTTGTTGTTGCTGGGGGTTTTTTTGTTGTTGTTTTTAGTCATAAACTGTTATCAGCACTTAATTTTCTGCTTGCTGGCAATGGGGGAAAAGCTGATGAGCTGCTGCCTTGAGTCACTTGTATGCGTATATACCCTTTTGAAACAACAGGATGCTTGAAATTCATGCAAATGTATCTTTTAAAATACGTATTTATGTGCAAAAAGCTTCAAAATCTTTACTCCGGGTGCCTTTAAAAGAATTATATTAAATAGTGTGCAAGAGGAAACAGTGTTATATTTCTTCTTACCACCATCCACAAGAATGGACTAGCAGTGGAAGGAAACCACATCGAAATAACTGAGGAGCGGAAGAATTAAATGTATGAAGGTATTTTGGGGAGGGGGGAACTTAGAGGAATTTTATTCCAGAAGCTCTGAAGAACTGTTGATAGGTTTGTTGGGAAAAATCTCTCTGATGTATGCAATGGAGTAGCAGTAGAATTTAGCTTTCTTTGCTGCATTGAAAGCTAGCACTTGTGGGCTTGTCAGGAAGAGCAAGATCTTTTCCTGATGTTTTCTGTACTGTTTTGCTGTTAGAGGTTTGTCTTCCTAAGTCCATGCGTGTGCTGCCCCAGCATGGGTGGCAGAGACAGGAAGACCTGCTGTGGGAGAAAAGTAAAGGTGTGTTGTAACCAAACAGCGAAAGGCAGGCAGGGAACGGGTGCTGCCTCATCTCTAGTCAGGGCATGAGAGGTTAAGTGAGGAAAGGACAGTTTGAGTCTCATCTTCAATGTAACGTTTGTTGCTATAACTTAATCCAATGAATTCTTATTTGAACGTGCTCTGAAAATGTGGATCTATTTCCCATTGCATTAGGTGTGTTTTTCTTTTGTTTGGTGCAATGCAGTCCTTGTGCAATCATGAATTTTACTGTGAAAATCCATGCAAACTATATTGAATATTAATTGTAGTAATAGCATGAATTTAAAATGTCCTTGAAAAGGTCAGGACTACCTTTTTGAAAAGCAATGCGGAAATTTATATATACAATCAATTTTGCTTAATTTTTATTGGCACTGAAGTAATCTATGCCTGATGGATACAAGTTGTAAAATGGCTTACAGTGCAGTGTATTTTGTTTGTGGTATTTACCTCTTAATCCTTCTAAAATGACTTCAGAAGTCAAGTACGTCATATTCCTGTTGGGATCTGGAGCACAGGTTCATGATGATCTGCAGGCCATAAACAGATATATCCTAAATAAGCAGTAAAAAGTTGGAATTATACCTGTTAGTGGTTATGTGAACAATAGACCATTTCTCTTTCTCATGTGGAGGAAAAGGCTTATAAGAGTAGCAGCTTCCATGTTTTCAAAGAAATGTGATTTCTGTTTGTCTCCTAAATTTACTCTTTTTTGCTCAGCTAAAAGGTATTGGTGACTGAGAGATAACAGCATGTCAGTGTTTTTATTAGAATAACCTGATCTTACTTTGTAAGAAGCCAGCCCTCAGAAAATAAAGGATTCTGAATTTCAGAATTTTCAGGTTGTAGGGACAGTTTTGGAGCTGGTTTGGAAAAGAAAGTAAATTATAATGCCATGGGCCTGAACACTGATGGTGTCATCACAGAGAGTCAGAGTGCTAACAACGGGGGAAATTGTGAATGCAGTGAGGCAATACTAAGGGTGGTTTTTGTTGGGTTTTTTTCTTTCCTGTTCTGTTCACTGGGACCCAGAGATCATCCAGTTATTCTTTTTTAAATATAGGCACTCTGAGGAAATAGCACGGTGATGTTGTAGTGTAGTAACTTGCAACAGAAGTGGGCCTGAAGATCTTCCAACTACAGGGCAAGTTCACTTTTGGATGTTGTGGCTATCAGAGGGTTTATAATGACTAGACTATTTTGTCCAGTGGCATCGAGACTCACGTTGCTCTTCTAAGCATTTAGAAGGTGGTATGATTTTCTGACCTGTTTTGAACAGGAAAAGCAGGTTGGAAATATGCTGAGGAGGCAGTCTGCAGTCTTGGGCAATACTGTGGATAGGATGGGATGAGCTGGAGGCAAAGGACATTACTGCTGGGGGCTATTATTGGAATAATTCTGGATAGGCCAGAAATGGAGCAGTGAAGGTGAGGACAAAAATCAGTCAAAGGCCTTTGAAGATTTAACTCACCCAGCTTTGAGCTGGGGCAGCTCTGGAACTGCCAGCAACGCTGCCTCAGCAGCACTGAGCGTAGTTAGGTCAAAACACCGGACAGGTAGGGCTGCGGTTAACAGCACAGAGGTCATTCTGCTCATGTTGCTGATCTCATGAGCTGCAGTCACGACTGACTACAAAATGATGGACTGGAGATTTTTTTTTTTTTTTTTTGAGACAATTAAGATAAATGAAAGTGGGGGAAAGGTTGCTGGATACAATTGTAGTTTGTTCATTGCACTTCTGTCATTGAGCATAAATTAAGGTTTAGCCTCTAGATACAGAATAGGAAATTGGATTTGAAGTGAGAAAGAAGAGTCAAAGAACAGCTTTTCTTATACCAGCACCTCAGCTTTAATCCTTGTAAAACAAGGCTTATTTAGCAAGAGGGAACATGTAATATTTGTATTGCTGTCACTGTAAAAAGCACGTAACTTTGTTTGAAGTATAATTATGGAGCTGGTAATGAAGCAGGCACCCTTGGATCTTGGGACCCTTGAATTTGTAACTCTGGCATTTGAGTCAAATTCTTGAGAAAAGCTATTACTGAATTAATGAATAACTTTTGAGTTCTATTTAGCAAGCACAGCATGTCTCTTCAGAAATTCTTCTCATTCCTATATTTTGTTACCAATTTTAGAAATGCTCAGTTTCATGTTAGCTGTAGATATAAAATTTGTGAAGGAGAATATGGTTGTTGTTAAACAGACTACGCCGCTAAAAATTGAACTCTACAAACTCTGTGTAAGAGGACTTGCATTTTTTTCCTCAATGCTCAAAACCGCTGCCCTCCCTGCCCCCACTTGAATGTTTTTCTCTATTGTTCAGTGTACCCAGGAAAAATAAGACTCTGTGGTTTATCATTCATTTTTAGTTTAATTTTTTTATTAAAAACACTCCATCCTTAGTCCCCCAAATCAACAGTGGGACATTGATACCGAAGAGATTAGTTTTTCAGTACTTTTGATGCAAGTAACACAGAGTGCTTCGCAGATCCATGTTGTGTAGATAGTACTGTGAGTGAGTAGCCAAGCTGTGCACAATAACTAGTACAACAGTCTTGCTTGACTGCAAGAGACAATGTTGGAGAGAATACCAGTTATCCCCTCTTCTCTCTTAAATGGGTTCTGATGATGTGCTTTTGAAATTACATAAACTTTTATGCTTCCTGTCCTTCAATCACTCCAAATTTGATAGATTAACAAGATTTTGTCATGAATGACAAATAAAATCTAGGATCTGAAACTTGGCTTCGCTCCTCCTTCACCAATGGCAAGGTTGGCAGATAGGTGCCTGTGAATAATTTGGAAAATAATCCAAAATATTCTTTATCACTGTGGAGGCTTTGCAGTGCTAAAAGGAGTAAGGCATGGTAGGTTGGTTTGGTTTTTTTAATATGAAAAGGGAAGTGGCAATTTATACCAAGGGTGATATAATAAAATGTGAAAGCTTTTGTCCAGAGTAGCTCCTCAAGTTGTGTTTCCAGAACGTCTCTGTGGCATAGCCTGGATTGTGTTTCAGATCTAAGGATCTTGCATCTCTCTGGCCAGTTCTTCCTATATTCACTCTTCAGAATATACCCCAGTTCGCTATGGTGGACACTGTAACCTCTGCATAGGAAGCCTTTTATATCAAGTTATCTGTTGTGTGATTTTTCTTGAAACTTTCTCTGAATGGATTGCACAGGTTGTCTAGGCCAGCAGTCTGCCCAAAGCAACAGCCATCACTGCCCAGATTTCCTCTGATATTCCCTAAATCTAGACTTGGATTGTGAAAAGAGCTCATCTAGTGTTGACTACATTTGGGTGTATTTGAAGCATGACATTAACATTTAGTTTAAAATTATCTTTGTTTACGTGCTCTGTTTTCACATAATATCTCAAAACTCGATAAAATCAGTAACTTGTGATTATTTTTTTTTAATCCCATCCTTCCCCCAATTGTTCAGACTTTCATTTAGAAGCACAAAGAAATAACTTTTAAAAAATGCTATTTTCTAAGTGAATACAGTAAATGCAGTCCATTTCAGACCAATAGTCAAACCACACATACAGACTTTTGACTTAAATGTATTAAAGTATTGAAGATAATGTTCTTTTGATAATGCTTCATGATGGGAAAGCATTCCTCCCTTTCAAAAAGTGCCTCTGCATTTATCTTACTGCAGCGTTCCCTAAAAGATTGCTAATGTGGAGCTTTATAAATAATCCTTTCTGCACTGCTCTAAGAGTAATTTAATGGACACTTCTGGGAGGACATGCTGATGGGAAGATATTTATAGGAAGTATCAAGGGGTGTCTGACAAAACTGAGGTGCATGGTGGGGGTTTTCAGTCGGAGCTCAGAGCAGAGGAGGAGGGTGTTGATGTTGGTGAATGCTCAGTTTGCGGCTGTGCAGGGTAAGCGCGCTTTGTGCCTACTGTTCCCAGCCCACCCACCATGTTCTGAGAAGAGCTCAGCTCTTCAGCTATTGTAAACACTGCTCCAGCTGTGTGAAGCCACTGGAGCGGCTACAGGAGTTGCTGGAAGGCCAACCAAGGCCAGCCTTAATTATGCAGACTTTTTAGAGAAAATAATGTAAATGTTCCCAACACTGAGCAAACAAAAATTTCCTCTTAAACCTACTGTAGCGGGAAGCCCTTTTCTTGAAGGACAACTTGTTTTCCTTTTGGAAAGGCTTCTCTTCCTGAAAGCCCTCACTGAACTCATCAGTCCTACCTGGGCGTGACTCTGAATCCAGCCCCTTTTGCCCAGTGTCTTGTTACTTACAAAGGGATATTTCTCTGTGCAAGATTCTACAATACTTCTTAGACAAATAAGGCTGTAGAGGGCTTTTTTTCCTCACTTAATTTTTTTTTAATCATGTACTGTGGTCAATTTTGGGACACTAGGAATCTGTTCTGTAAGATTTAGTGCTCCCTTTCATAAATACACCGTCATGTGTCCTTTTCTTTAGTGTGCATTTGTTTTGTGGAAACAACCAGCTGTGTAATACTATCTTTCAAGTAGTACCTTTTGTGGCAGGGGGAGACCGAAGACTTTCTGAGCAGTTGTTTAGCATGGCTGGTGTTTGAGGCAGTTGTTTTGTGTGGTTTGGATGGCTCTGTGCTGTCGTAGGAGCAAGAGAGGGATGCTGAATTAATTTTTTATATATAAATTATTGATTACTTTTAAATTAATGAAACTGAGAAGGGAAGCATGTGTTAAAATTTTCTAGGGTTCATCAACCACCATCTGTTACTTAAGTGAATTTGATGTTGGGGCATAAATAAGGCATTAGGTGAAGCTGAGTATCTTTCAGTAACAGCAGAATTTTGGCACTGAGAAGGAAAACTGTAAATATGAAATAATAGGAACAGAATGGAGTGAGTTAACACACACAGCTCTAACCAAAGAGCTGGCAGGAGGCATTAGTGCCATTGCAGATGTATGTTGCAGATAATATAAGCACTTGAATAGCACTGTCCTCTCCCCCTCCCCACACATTTGCTGCTTAGCATCTTATTTCCTTCATGAGTAAAGTGAGGGCTGGGGACCTGCTGTGAGTGCATCATCTGAACCTGTCTGCTGGCTTTTGATTTTGGGTTCCTAACTGGGAGGATCTATATTGCAGGTCTTTCTCTTCTCCTCCCAAGTGGAATTTGATATGGATTCACTAAGTGGCACAGAGGGGGAAGGAAGCTATTATCCTTCCATTAGCACCTTAAATTCCCTCTGGTGTGGGACTGACTTTAAATGGTAAAATCTATCTGGAAATGGGGAGGGAAATAATTTAATTGGTAAAACTGTGAAGGGTTAAAAGTTTGAGTTACAGGAAAGATAGGTGATGGAACAACTCATAATGAGTATGTGAGACTAAAATACTGAGACTAAAGGTGAGACAAATACTGAGACTAAAAGGTGGACATCATAACTGATAAGACTGTGAAGTGTTTTATATTCATGGCCTGAAATGTGAACCAAAACATACATCGAGTTCTGGGAACTGGGGATCACAGTACATAACAGAGATTTAATGTTATCTCTGTGGGACATAGTGGAAAATAACTTGATGGCATTCAAATGATGATTGCTTAAGAAAACATTTACCTTAGTGGCCTGCATGAACTCAGATAATTATGTAATACCTGCTTGAAACATCTGTATTTCAGCTAGCTATGCTGTTCCTTAATTTCTTGACTTCCAGTGATTAATATTAAACACTTGCTGCATTCCAGCTGAGTGGAGGTTGTCTCCTTGGTGACTAACATGATTTTTTTTGTATTTATTTGAAATATCTCATAATGGAAAGTGAGTTAAAACCAAAATTATAGCACAAATTGTCTATGATACAGTGATACTGAAAAATTAGCACATCCTAAGACATCCTTGTCCATTTTACCAAAGCTCATTCAGTGCTGTGATGTTGTGCCGCCTGTGAGCCTTGGCCACGTGTTAGGATAAGGCATGCCTTACTTTAACTAGCCTGAGTTAAGTGTGATTTAGATCTTGTATACAGCATTTAATCATAATGCTCAGAGCAAGCAGGTTCTTGTTTTTTAGTAAAAGACATAGGTGTAGAAATAAATAAGCAACCCCATATTTAGTCTAGTTGCAGTTTTACTATGTGAGAAAGCTCTCCTTTTGTGCACTAAACAGCTCTGATCTTCCCCTCTCTGATAAGAGCTACTTAAGGGTTTAGCCTTTGCATCTTCCACCTTTTTGATGGGGCATTTTTAGCTTTTATAGCAATTATTCCCTTTCAAGTCTTCTAGAGGATTTATACCAGTTTAATCTCTCCTGCTGTGTCCGTTCTTCCAGATACTATCCTTTTCTTGAGTAGGAGATAGTTGGACCACCCTCTCAGTCAGAATAAAGGCTGTTTTCCTTCCATATGTATGTATGTATTTCCACATATTAAACATCAGTTTTTGCCTCAATGAGGTGTTAAGTTCTCTCCTCTCCCTGTGATGGATACTGCTCCTTGCTGCAGACACAATTTTGCTGCGGCCCTGTTTTCTGTGTTGGTCTGTACACTGCAAACAGCATGCTGGAGTTATATGGAGCTTATTAGTGGCTCTTGATTGAGACCAGACACCACCCACCACTCAGATGTAGCAGATTTCCAACCTTTTCCTCTTTGTAGGCTTCCTAGCATTTTCTGCTTTTAAAAGCCTGTCTCCACTAAACTTGTCTGCTTTGTTCTCTTCAGCCCTATGGTTCAGTATGCGTGACTGCTGTATTAGCAGTGGTACCAGAAATTCAGACTTTGCTTTCAGTTGGAGACGTTGTTACCTGGGCTAGCTGTCGTTCCTTGAGCACCTTCTGTGAAAGGCTATTTTCTGTCACTGTTGATGGTCAGAAAAAGGCATAAGATAGTCCAGTCCTTAGTTAAATAGAAGCAGCAGTAGCTTCACTGGAGCTTAGTGCCGAGGGACACTGTAGAAGTCGTGAACCTCCTGACTAGCTGTGTTTGGTTCAGTGCAGGCGGGCCAAAAGCTGTTTTCCTCAGTGACCTTTCTGTGTGTGAGATTTCATCTCCTGTTCCTGCTTGCTTATGTTTATTTTGTGGGAGTCCTACTGAGAATAAAGTGACTCAAAATACACAAATGGAGAGAAATAATTCAAACTGCATGTGATCCTAAATCTCCCTCTCGGTTGCAAATAAAAAGCTAAAGCTGGTGTACCATTAACTTCTCGTTTTGTGCCCAGTGTCTGTGCCTTTGGGAAGCTCACAAAACATAAGCTGGGTTCAGATGTGTGTTTCCTGAGCCCTTGCACCTCATTTGCTAGCCAAAAGAGGCTCCGGAGAAGTGTCCTGAAAACTCACTGAAAAGATGAATTGTGTCTAACTGTTTGTGAACTTTTTTCTTACCCCTTTTTTTTTTTTGATGAATTAAACCAGCAGTCATAAAGATGGGATCTCTATATTGATTAAATGTTGTAGCCCCCAAGCTGCAGTTTGCCTTCTGGGAGGAGGGGGGAAAAAAAAAGTAGTAATCCAAAATAAGTCAGTGTGCTCTGGAGAGTAGAAAACTTGATTGTATGTCTGACTTAGAATGCTAGCAATACCAAATGAAGATTTGAAGGTGCTTGCTTGTTTTAAAAACATTTTGAGAGTTTGAAAAACACTTCCAGAACAGGTCAACAAGTCAACAAGCAAACTCCACGTATGTCAATATGATTTTTTGTCTTTTTTTATTTTTTTAATTTTTTTAACATTACCACTGAGCATTTGAGCATTTTTTATGTTGCATGATTTCCAGTTCTGATTCTGCTTGCTTGGGCCCATCCACAGCAGATCTATGCTGTCTGCAAAGTGGCTTTCAGTGATGCATAAGCTACCTGAGTGAATTTTGAATGAAAGAAACACAATGTAGCTTAGAAACTCTCTCACAGGCTGAGTGGAAATCTATAATTTAATTGCCTTTTTCATTTTTGTTTATGAAAGACTTAGTCACAGTTTAAATATTTAATGTCACTCAGTATTGTGCTGTATTTAGGCTGTGTCCTTCTATCCAAATGGGATTTTTTTTTTTTTTTTTGTTACAATTGATAGAATTTCATTTTACTCAGCTAGTCCAATGTTTGAACTGCTAAACCAGGACAGAGTTCATGTACTGTTGGAAAAAATCTTGAGCACAGTGTAATATATGTGAGTGATATAAAGCAATGAAGGCACAGTCCTGGTAAGGGTGATCCAGGAGGGAGGGCAAAAATGGCACAGACAAATTGAACAATAAACACGAGAATTTGTCCTGCTTAGTCAATGATGGGTTTAACTCTTGCTTATGTAAAGGGTGTTTTATGCAGCTCAGCTGCTATCCAAAAGGTATTGGTAAGAACTTTGTGAGAGATTTTTCTGCATTCTGCTATGAAGTAGGAATTGGAGATAGACCTGCTCAGTAACAATTTTTTTTCCCCCATTTTTTCTTTTGTATGTCTTGTATTCCTCCTTCTAGCTAAGGAGACCTTATTGGTCTCCACTGTCATTTTAGCAGCTGGATTAGTTCCAAAGGGTTTAAGCTCAGACAATCAGCATTCTAGATTCTCAGTGAAACTCTGCTGACAGCCACAAAATGTATGTGTCTCTCTCTCTGTCTCTCCAAACCACGATGTCATTCAGCCCAGTATTTGGCCGGTGTTGGGTTGCTTGTTTCCTTCATTGTTTGTGCAACTTTTCCATTATAACTTCTGTCAGTGGTGAGGTCAGATGGCAATGATGACATTCTTGGCATAGCTTCTTTTTTTCATATCCTTAGAAAAAATAATCCCATAGTAGCACTTAATTCAGTTTCAGTATTGCCTTATTTGTCCTATTGGCTTGATGACTTGTACTCCTCATCCAGCTACTGCGACTACAGCCAGGCAAATGTCACAGGGCAGTATTTGCTGTTACTTGAATAAAGTTGTCCTCAACCTCTCATATTCACTTGCTGTTGAAGATTTTATAAGCAAAGTTTTATTCCTGGTAAGGGAAGAAGCAGTGGGAACATGGAATTGCACAAATGCAAGTGTCGGGAAAACAGTAGGTATGCTAATTAGTGCAGCTAGAGACAGAAACAACTAGTACAAGAACTTAGGATGGTCTCACAACAGAGACCTGAACCGCAGCTGTTCTAAGTAACAGGCAGTTGTAAGGACTGATGTCTTCTGAGCAACCAGTACACTTGGAGACACTGTGTAAAAAGCACAGACAGTACGTGTTGAATTAGTGGGAGTTAAACTGGAAATCTGCACGTTTATCATGAACCGAAACAGTTCCTGATGTGTAAATGGTTGCACCTTTATTATGATGCATTTCTTAGAATGCCAGACCTTATAACTAAAACATAATTCACTAAATAATACAAAACCTGGCTTTAGAGCAGGCTGTGCAGCAGCTTTGAAGGCAGTTATTCAAATGACAGAAGACTGGAAAAATGCGTTCTGACATCATAATCACAGAATTTCCTACTTGAAAACAGTGACATACTGACTTCTCAAAGTTTGTCTTGTCCCGTTCCAACACATTGTAAGAAAGACTTGGCTGGTGGACACACCAGGGAGTTCATGGAATATTTACAAACAGATCCCTTTATTGCAGTGAGGAAAAATTTATGATATGTGTAAGAGAACTGGGAGAATGCTGAGCTCTTCTGTGTTGTGCATTTCTTGCAGTGTTGTTGCCACCTTGGCAGAGAGAATCCATCACACCTTTTGTACCAAACTACATTAAATTTAGGAAGGCAACCTTGACCTTTCATGCCTTGACCTAAAAAATGCTCAATACCAGATTAATTCCTGAAAGCTGATGTTAAAGCCAGCAGTATGCTAGCTTTACTCTTGGTACTTGCCAAAGATCTAGTATGTTAAGAAGTCTGAGTTAGGATTTTGCATGTTTGGTACTAGATGCTACAGTTGTTGAGGTGTAGAGGTGCTTACTGTTTTTTTAAAACTACTTGTTTTCTTAGAAACATTCACCTTCCCAACTGACGGGATTTTCACCAGTCTGCTTCCTTGTCTTCTCTGCTTTTTATTAAAAGAAGGATCTTTCCAAGTCATTAATCATTTCTTTCCACTAACACAGGAACTTCTAAAAGAAGTTGCTCCCTTTTCCCTCCTGCTTCTTTAATGCAATATCCAACGCTGCATTCCCAAGCAGTATTTTCATGAATGTCTGAGCTCTCTCTAGGTGCATCACTTTTCTTGGAAAATCACGATACCTTGATCAAAAATTACAGAAAAGAATAAGCTGACAGTGGGTTTTCTCGTATACTAGAGGTCAGGTGGATAGGAGAGTGTGAGTGGGTGGGAGGATGGAACTGCATTGATACTAGAAACAGAAGTGGAGTCTGATGATTAAGATCGGTGGGAAAAACTCCAAAAAGCAAACACTCAGCAGCCACCATCTAGGGTTTAAATACTCACTGTCAGTTATTTGCAATATGAAGTATCAGGGAGTTATCTGTTGGCATTGAACTTCTTGATGCAAGGGGCAGGACCTCTTTGATCAGAATTGTCCTTTATTTCAGACTGTCTTGCCTGTATAATTTTCAGGCTCTTTATCCCATGCTCTCCACCCTCTTACTAGAGAATCAGTCTGTCCAACCTTCAGGAATTTTCCATGCTATACATCTTTTTTATTTCTTCCAGATACAACTTTTTATACTTCTATTGGTTCCCTTTTATCTTTAACACAGCTCTTACACACAGAAGTGTTTATTGTCAATATATTTATCTGTTTTATTTGCTTTGCCATGGTGAATCTCTCTGTAAGAAAAGTTGAATGGCAAAATTGTCTTTTGAAATATATCTGCAAGGGCTGAGGCCCTTGGGCATCAAATGGCTGATTTAAGAAAGATTTATATGTATGTTTTCTAGATGTGAAGACTTAACAAGATTGGGTTTGTTAATTAATGATCTTGCACCAAAACATGGCCTTGTTGAAAAAACAAATAGCGACTCTCTTTCTCCTTATTCTTTGCTCATTTGCTGACCATTTTATTACTCTCCTCTGAGATGCTTCCATTTCACTATCACCATGTATACGTGACTGGGTTTGGGGGATGTCCTAAGTGTTTCTTTATGGAAAGTTTAACTCTTTCTGCAGTGTATTAAGAGGTCAGGACTAAATTACTAAATATGCACAGAAGCCAACATAGCTTGTTAACAGGCTAAGCTATGTACAGGCAGCTTGATTCGACTTCTGTTTAGCTTATTTAGGCATGAGCTCTTGGTGTTTTCTTGTATCTATTTATCAATTGCACCAACGCTTAACAAGGTATTTTTATTAATAAAGGTGTTAAATGAGAAATATCATGGAATGACCTTTTTTTTTCTGGAGGGAGAGCCCATGTAATGGGAGCAAGCACAGACTACAAACACTCTTCCAGCTCTTACCAGCAGATGTCACAACAATGACAGTAAGGAAAAGTACCTTTTTAATTTTTATTTTATTTTATTTTTTTTTTAGTTTTCAGGCAATATTTAAATAAACCTTAAATAATAATTAATAATAAACAACCAACAAAAACTTCACTCCAAATTTGCAGAAATGGCATGGAGAACTTGTGTAGCTTGACTTCTCTAGCAGATCAATCTTTTCTAAAACAAAATTCATGGTACCTACAAGCCTTTGCAAAGCAAGTATCCTATCTTTATCGCTGCTTTATCTTGAAGTCTGGTTAATGTTTTTCCTTCTATTCTCCATTACATGTAACAGATGTTACTGGTAAGAGTAGGCAGTAAAATAATTAGTTTCTTAGAGAATCTTAGCAAATGACAATGCTTTTTGTGTGTTAAGAACGACTGATAAATGTTACCCTTTATAGTAGGCAGAGTACAGTTCAGTATCATAGAATCATAGAATGGTTTGGATTGGAAGGGACCTTAAAGATCATCTAGTCCCAACCCCCCTGCCATCAGCAGGGACACCTTCCACTAGACCAGGTTGCTCAAAGCCTCATCCAGCCTGCCCTTCAACACTTCCAGGGAGGGGGCATCCACAACTTCCTTGGGCAACCTGTTCCAGTGTCTGACCATCCTCATAGTGAAGAATTTCTTTCTAATATCTAATCTAAACCTGCCCTCTTTCAGTTTAAACCCATTTCCCCTTGTCTTGTCATTAGTTGCCCTTATGAAAAGTCCCTCCCCAGCTTTCTTGTTAACTTCCACTGCCAGAGAAGTCTGTGTGCAAAACTATGTGAGTTTAAAAACATTAGAAATCCTTTTTTTTTTTTCCGTGTTGGACTGAGTATGCTCTTAATGGCCTTTCACTTACCTTAATACTTTAATCACTCCAGCAGTGCCTAGTTCCTGAATATTATTCTTGTCAACTCATTAAAGCCAAGGGTGGGGGGGGACAGACACCGTTTGGAAAAGATCTTAGTCCTCACCCAATTCACTACTGGGGAGTAATTGTTGGATTTCAAACACTCAGTGGTATTTTGAGTTAGGCTGGGAGAGATGGCAGGGAGAGGGATAAAAGTCCAGAAACAAGCAGAGGGAAGAAGATAGCACAAGTACGGCTGTGGAATATTGTCAGGAAATACTAGCTACAGTAAGAGAATTAAAAAGCCTTAATTTCTGCCAGCACTTCCTCTTGGTCCTAAAGGAACAGAAACCTGACTACCGTTCTTAAGGAACTGACTTTAGCAAAACATTCCTGCTCTCCTTACCTGAAATTACAAAACAGTGTTGTGCAAGGCAGAAGTGATGTTTTCAGTGCTTGGAATAAAGTCTCTGCAGTACAGCAGAGAGGGGTGTTGGTGTGAGCGCTCAGGATTAGCCGGGCTCAGCTTTCAATGCCCTGGAGTGACTGCATATCCTGTCATCTCTCCTATCCTATCAATCTTAATGAATCAGCCTTCAGCCTGTTTGCATCTGAAAGACTTGAATTGACAGTAAAATATACACAGTCAGTCCGTGGATTCTTACTAGTGCTGGTATATGCTAATTATATACTGGGCAATCATACCAGAAAACATGTGGAACAGCTTTCAAACTCCTGGTGCTATTTTGAGGAATACTCAGATATAATTACTTTGCATTCAGTTACTGGCACTGCAGCTACTTATAAATAAAAACCATTGGTGAAGGTAATGGCTCAGGACGCACACTCTAAGTAAGAGGCTAATCCGAAGCCGGCCCAAGTTCTCCCTGTGCAGTGTGAGTAGGAGATCCCTGTGTGATCGCTGCTCCTTTTCTCACTTAAGCAGGTGTGCAGGAATGTCAATTACTGCTGAGGATGTGCTCCCTGAATAATAATTTCTGGAATCATTTCTCAAAATAATCTTGTGATGATCTAATTGAAACAAGACTTGCAAATAGGAATTCACTAGTTATGGTGCAAACTGATCCTCTGTTGGCACTGCTGATCGTTGTGTGTAGGCTCACTGTAGCTGCCTCTAAGTTGAGCCCTGAACTTTTATCACATTGCTTCAAAAATCACTAGTCTTCTGGGGGAATAGTAAACGTCCCTCATTTAATATGTGACAACTAAGCATAGCTGTTTACCACTGCATTGCAAACAGGGAGTTTCTTCCCACTCTCAGCTTAGGTCTGCATTTTAAATAAATGACAACACATTTGCATTCTTTTCATTTATTTGAACACTATGATTTAAGAGCTTAAATGCAAGTTCTTCCCTTTATTTCTGCAAGTAGCACTGCAATCATAACTTACAAAAATGTTTAAAATACAAAATGTACATGAAATTACAATACAAGGCTCTGTAAACATCTAGAACTTAATCTTTATTGTCCCACATTTTTAAAATATAAAACTTCAATTTGAACGATTTCCAAACCTCGAGGAATGACATCCATTATGAGTATCAAAAATAGAGTTTCAAAGCTTTGTTTGCATCAGAACAAAACTGTCATGTTATTTTTATTCTTTGGTTTAAAAAGGATGGCAGTTTCCCTAATAACATGAAAGTTTTACTACAGAAATTCAGATTGCTAGTTTATGGTAATTTCAGAAATCACCCTCCACCCTGTGCCGCCCCCCCCCCGGGATTAATATACTACCCCTTAATTTTTTATTTTTAACATTGATCTTTGACCCTCCTTATAGAAAAGCTACTTCATCATTAAGGCTTTCCTTCAGGATAATCTAAATTATTAAAAAGTTCTGGAAAAGTTCTCAGGGAGAAGAAAGGACTTAAGGGCAAGGAAGTGGATGCCAACAAAATATCAACAGTTGCCGGGTTCTGTTGTTTACTTAAATTTGCATAGTCCAATAGAGATTGTGTGCTTTTTATATCACTAAAATTATACAAGATTAACAGTCTTTACCTATGTTATCGCACAAGCTAAAATAAAATTAAGACCCTTGTATTGAAGCTTTTACAAGGCAAATACAAAACTGCTTTAGTATCCAAAGCTATATTTTTTAATTTCATTTTTAAATAGGAAAGCGTCTCTATGTCTACAGGCATCAAGGTATTTAAAGGCATCAGAAAATTTAGTGCATAGCAACTCCGGATTGTTTTGGCTCCTATATTTTAGGTACAGTGTGAATTCCAGCTACCTGGAGAACTTGCAAGGACAGTCTGTACCAGTAGGATAAAGGAGCATAAATCCCATACAGTATGAAAAGCTTTTAAGTTAGAATTCTCCTATAAACAATGGTTAATGCAAAAGACCCAATACATGAATGAAAACTGGAACATGCCTTGCCACCAGCACACAGTCTGAAGACAATTACATAGTTTACAGTGTTGTGTTTTGGGGTTTTTTTGGTTTGTTTTGGTTTTGGTTGGGTTTTTTTTAAGTGTTAAAAACATAAATAGATGTATTTGTGAGCATGTGAATCCTTTTCTAGGATCTTTAACGTAAATAAGTAGAGGACAGAGTAAAGCACCATCGCTGAGGGACAATTACAATATCACACTTTTCAGATTACATACAGCCCTGCCATTTTTTTCCTGCAAATTTTAAGATTTGCACCATTGAACAGTACATTCACAGAAAGGATGCTTAAGGTTCCCAGCACGCACACAGTGGCCTTGCATTAAGTTGTTTGTTGGAAATAACTATGAAACATCAAGATAGTAGCCTTAGGCTGCAACTCTTAAGAGTTATAATTCACCTGCTTCATTAAAGCTACTTTAATGGTATTGCTCGGGTGCTCACTTAAATTTAGGTGTAACGTTTTGCCTGCAAAAGGCTCCATGGAAAGTCTTCCCCATGACTGTCTGCCAAAATGCAACATCAGCAGAATCTGTGTTTACTCACTCTTACAGGTACTGCAATTCAGGAACAGTATCCACTTTAAGACCATTTTACTGTAATTTTCAGAGTCGATAGTAATTTTCTACAGAGTGAGACGTGCGTTCCAGATGTGTTAAAACCACTACCATGGCCATAAGTGTCTGAACTAGTTTCAATGCAAACACACTTTCTATATTTTTGAGTGTATTCACTCTTAATTTTCATTAGAGCATCATAGCTCACCCAAATGAGGATCTGAAATTAACATCTTAGATGTTTTGAAGTTCAGTGTATTTCTGATCTTACTTTGCCATGATTGTTGTATCCTGTATGATCCGTGTCAGCAAGCTTTGTAAAGAACACTGTCTTCTGGGGGAGGGAAATGTTTGTGGCCTAGGCAGGCAGTTTCAGATCCTCTCCTAGGTTTCTAATCATAGAGGCCTGAGATTTTTAATAACTATGTAAACTGATTGTTTCCAATGTATCAGATTATACAGGTAAGGGAAATGCATCCTTGGAGCACAGCACAAAGTCTACTGTTGCTATGAAACCTGTGTATTTCTTTGGTAGCTTCTGCTTCACACATTCACAGTTAAACATGGGCAAATTATACTACTTAATCAGTATTTCACAGTAAACTACTTTTTAGCAAACTGACATTTATAAACTTGTCATTTATATAATTGTCATCTCCTTAGGACTTCCAAGTGGCATGGTCAGGCATACAGCATATAAAAGATACAGATGTGATCGAATGATTTATTGCATGGAAAACTTGAATGCCACTGAATCGGTGATTTCAAAACCATATTCTGTAGGGATAATAGGAACACTTAGATCCTCAGCAAATATTAAAATTTCTCCTGTATCTAACATGGCTTTGATGTTGCTGTTCTTTAATCTAAAATTCTACTGCTCAAGTTTGATTACAAATGTAACTTTCTAAGAAAAAGCTATTTCAAGAAGGAGCCTGTACTAATAAAGAACAGGAAGATTATCCACAAAGTTATAAAAGTTAAATTTTGGAATGTCATTTCTATCCCAACACTTTAATGATGGAATGGTCTTTTTGCAGCCTATCAAGTAACATTTTCAGTTTATAAACAAGTGCAGATCTACATTTGGCTTTGCTTCCTATGAATCTAAGAAAGAAAACACTACAGTATTTGCATACACAATGGCTTCCATGGCATTGGCTTCAGATGACAGGTATGATTTGCCGTTGGAAGATCAGACTAAAAAAAAATTAAACAATATAAGCTTAAAGGCTTTCCAAAACGACCAAAAGGTGTTAACAAATCATCAGTTACAAACTCTACTATCTCTAAGGGAAAGCAGCACACTGAAGATGTGTATTAAATCTTTTTCCACATTCGGTACTGTGAATATTATAAGAGCAAACTAACATCTCCACACATCTGAAGCACTTACAATATAAAAGTATTCTATTTAAATGCAAAAAGCAAAGCTTGTTTGTAACTTTAAAACAGTTAAAATATCTGGTGTAGGTTCTGTGTGTCCATTTTAAGAAGTCTCTTTACAGCATCTGAGGAACTATAATTATAAATGCTCTGTCTCTACATCAAAAATGTAACCCGCTAAAAGGGCTTTGCAAGGATCCACTGTTCCAGTTCATAAAGGCCACAGAGTTGGAAGCACAGTAAGTCTAAAGAGGAAGAGGATGAAGAAATATTCAGAGAAACTGCTAAGTTTTCATGAATGTTTAGTTGTAAGCTTATCCGTTACTGGATTCCATCAGATATTCTTGTCTCCAGAGATCCAGGACATGTACGTGCAGATTGGCTGGCTGCTGTTGTTCCATGTGACACTGAGATCTGTGACATATCTCTTCCTATGATCTCATTCACTACAATTAAAAAAAAAATAAAAAGTAACTGTGTTTATGCTTTCCAAAAGGCAGAACTTATCAGTGTATCCCTTTTACAAAGAAATATTTCAATGCTAAACCTCGATGCAGTTAAGTAACAGAGGATAAATGAGGAATCTAACTTCAGTAACAGATGAACAAGGAAGGGGAGGGAAAAGTCCTTGTTTCTCTTAATATTACACTATGTACTTACCATAATCCATGTTGGAGAGTCCCTAAAACACTTGAAGAAAATAGGTACATACATAGTCATGACATCCAGGTAATGGAAAGGCACAGCATAGGTAGTTTAGTACAGAATTCCCCCCAGAACTCTCCGTGTTCAGGAGTGTTACAGGCACAAGTTAACTCTAATAACTCCTGGCTTTTTCAAGCTACTTACAGAACTTCCTCAGAACTTGGATTAGGGTTAGTAAAATATGAAGTCTTATGTCTACCTATTTAATTGGCCAGTTTTCTGAGTACTTGCATTTCTGAAACTGCAGTAATAAAACCTTTCTTGGTTACCAGTCAACTTTTCTTTAGTGAAGAATTCAGATTGACTAATATGCAGGTCACATCAGTGTGCATGTCAAATTCAGCACATATTGGGCAACTATTACTATTTACAAGTGAGGGACGACACTGTGAATATAACAAAGTAGCACTCGTGTTATCAACAAATGACAATTTTTGAGTGTTACTCTAAGCCTAGATATTTGATTGCTGTATAATTGAGTTTGTAAGATGAAAAAAAATTATTTTAATGGATAGTTGTAAATGTAGTGATACAAATGTCCACTTTCCAAAATACACAATGGAAAGTTTAACTAAGAAAAAGGAATAATCTCCTAAGTGGTGAAGAAAAATATCACATTAAATAGTAATGACAAATTTTCAATAAATATTGGATAATAACCAAAATATAAACTATTATTTCATAGTTAGATGAGGCAGTCAATCATGTTGTTTTCCATGATTGAGTGGCAGTAGGTATAGAGTATCTCTTACTCAGCACGACTTTGAATATGATGTGAGTTTGTTTGGACCTTCGATAAACAGGCATATAACGGGATCCTTTTGTTGAATAAGGACCGTTCCTAGTAAAAGAAAGAACTTCCTGTTTTGTTAGTAAGCTGCTTTTATTGAAAATTGTAACAGATTTGGAACCTAGGCTTTTGCTCTTTTGTTCTCCATTAGGTAACTTTACAGAACAATATTGCTATACTTAACCACCCTTCTTAATGCTTCCTTAATTTTCCATAGCAGGATTTAGCTTCTTACTGACCATTCCTGTCTGGCAGAAGCATAACAAAATCAATCTGCAGGCAGTATAACTTGCTCTTTATGTTTATAGAATGTTCAACAGTCTGAGCATTGCCTTTTGCTGCAGCACCAGCATAAATAAGTGGGTCTGAAAGAAAATGCGGTAATATTGTGAATGCACTGAAGTATGTATAATGTATATAAAATCCATCTCTGAAAACAAGTTTTGTCGGTATTTCTTTAGTTTACTTAAGGAAGCTTTAAAATCATCTTGCGTTATATACCCATATGTAACCATGGAGGAGGTATTTGCTATCTCAGAGTCAATCAATAGCAATGGTATTCTCTTGCATGACTGCAAGGACAGTTTGTCAAAAACACCCAAAGGTTAAAACAGTTCAGATGAGCTAAGTAATAACCAATTCCCTCGAGCATTACAAAACTTGCAATTTATTTGCCTTGAAAAAAATCTTTCATTCAATGAACTTAACTGACACTATGACACTGAAAATTGTGACTGCAGATAGGATACTTCTTCAAGTATTTTTATTATGCCAACACAATGCATAAGTACACAGCTGTTAACAAACCAAGTTGCTGATTTTTTTGTGTGGGGTTGGTTTTTTTTATGTAGATGTTCCCTCAGAACTATGCTCAGTCAGGGCACCCATTAGCTTGCTCTAACTACAGGACCTCTAACAGCTATTATCTACTGCATGCTACTGAACAGTTGCTTTGTGCAAATCGAGTACTGCAGCTGTTCAGCACTGCTAAAACTTTGATGAGCAGTACAATAAAAAGCAACATAGATAAATATCTTTTATATTTTGAAATTATCAGACTGCACAGCATGTAGCCATGCAGCATTAATTTTCCTTAAATCACATTACACTGTGAATACAACAGCTGGTCATGTGGGGTTTTATTTGCCAAAGTTCTGCATAATTCATTATGTAGAGTATTAAATTAAAGGTACAGGTTAGTTCGTGATTTTTATTTTTTTTAATAATCATAGATTTGTTTACAAGAAGCTGTTTTATTGCTCGGTGTGATAGCTCTGTCATAACTTTTACTTTGCTGTTGGAGAACTTTTTCTGGCAACATTTTTATAATGTGGCCAATACAGGTGTATCTGGTTTATATGGATTTACATTAGAAACATCTACTATTTCTAAGGGAAATGCAGTACCTTGTCATGTTCCCAAAAGAGAATTCTAGTGGAGCAGTTTTACTTGCCACAGTGATTTTGTTAGGATTGCTAATTTTTAAAACCAATCAGTATTCAAGTGTTGTTTGGGGTTTTTTTTAATAAGAAGTATTCAAATCAGTGTTTTGTCAGAGCACCATATGTGCCTAAATGAAAGGCTGGAATCCTTTTTCTGCTGTGTCTGGCAAAGGTGTCTATTCACTTTTTCACAGACCTTAGCCTCCTGACTACCGTATGTTCCTATTTTATACTTTCCAAGAGTGCCCATTTCAGCTGTCTGGAAATCTGTAAGCTACACATGGAAGGGGGAAGCCTGCAGACTCTGGGAGACTCTACACTGATTTAGATTATGTACAGATGATGGTAAAAACGCTTCAAAGAAAGCAGAGCCTGCAGAAGCCAGCAGCTGAGATCAAAGTGCTCTAACCTGCTGTGGTGCAATAGTCTGCCTGCCAGGTTTGAGCCAGCTGGGCAGGACAGTATCTGGAGTGACGCGCTACCAAGCTAAGCGAGGCCTGGGCTGCTGCCTGCCTGGCTGGTGGGAGGGATGGACGGGGACAGGGGGCAGTACCCATCTAGCGTGATGGCTAGAAGATGGAGGAATGCGCATTTAAACCAGGAAAGCAGCTTTTTCTAGAGGTGGCTGGTCTTTTAAAGCCTGAAAAAAACATTGTGAAGAAGCCATATTCAATATTTACCAAAATTAAGCAGCCTGGAAGTCCTTTGGAACAGCTCCCTGAAGAGATGTACAACTCAGCTTTAAGGCAGCTAATAATGAGATGCCTGTATATACCTAAAGAGGGAAGCATCTGGCTTTGTATGAAGGACATCCTGTCTTTACCAGCATTATTGTAATTAATTTGTCTTTCTGACAGTGGAGTGGTATAAATTAAAGAAGTTTAAAATGTAGATCACGTAGTCAGTAAGAAGTGTTAAAATCCTGGATAGAAATGATACGAGACTGAAGGTGAAATCACATGCTATTTTCCTTTTTGTATTAATTTGTGATGGAGAAAACTCTAGTAGTTTAAAAACTAAAGTAGAAATCCAAAGATTAGTGACTGAATGCATGACACACTACCTTCTTCCACATAGGGTCAATCACAGAACTTTTAGTCATCTGTGATTAAAACTGAAAATTTAATTAATCAGCATAAACATAGGTCTTCTATAATGTTGTCTACCAAAATCCAAGTTCTTAGGTGACAAACTGGGAGAGAAGTCAATTTCAACAGTCCCAAGAAAGGACAGAGTTCAGGCTGTACTGACAATGCTTTACAAACAAAAGAAACCTTTTCTATACCTCCAGAAGAACACTTTATCCTACCTTTCCTGGTTTTGACTATGGAATGCATGGGCTACACTGTCCTAGAAATATAGCTAGAAAGATTTCATGTGCCTTTTGCTTAACCTTAAAAGCCATTCATTTAGCAACTAGATACTGTGAAACCAAGAGGCATGGCTTTTCTTAATACGTGCACGCACTTTTTATAAAATTTCCTTTCTTTCTTCAGCAAAAGTTTCCAGGGGAAGGCTGCAGAGCTTGTTCAGGACTCAGTAATACAGATGTCAAGTATGTTGTTAAGATTCTCTATTGTCTGTCTGCCAGGTTCATTTGTGTTGTGTAGTTTATACTTCTACTGCCTCTTTGAAGAGTGCCAATCTCATGCGACTTTTTTTTTTTTAACCTCAGTATTAAATCACTACCTGTTTGGTGCTAGGTGTTCTGCCTGCTAATTCCATACCCTGGACCTCTACTGTCAGGAGCTGAGGAATCAGAAGTATTGTACATACTAAATAGTTACAGAGGTCTAGCTAATATTTAGTACCTGCCGCTCTCTTAAGATTGTTTTGGATGATCAGTGTCAATTGAGTGGATAACATCAGAAGTGTTAGCAAACGTCTTCTGTGCTAACAATCCAGGTTGCTCATCTTGAAATAGTGACTGGATAAGATCAAGAGAGAGAGGGTGGCACACACTACACTGTACAGAAACATGGCAGACTCCTCCACTACAAAAGTGATAACTACATTTTGAAAACTTGTTTGTCAGATAGGGCATGGATCAAAATGCAATACAGCTTTTCTTTTATTTTTCTTTTAAATTGGGTTGTGAAATGGAAATGATTTTCACAACTTGCCTATGTCTATTTAATTGACCTCTTTGGCAGTTATCCCAGATTTCAGAATTTCAGCTGTTACTTTAGTTTCACCTTTTTCTTCTCTAGTATTTATACATAGTGTAAGCAGGCTGGTAAATTTATATTAATAGTTAAAAATAGATTGTGTAGAACAGAATTTAACATGATAGGGAGAAAACCTTCTACAGACAGATTAGATTGGACCCGTCAATATTGGTGATACTCTAGTACTGTATTGCAAAGGTTTTCTGTGACTTTTTTTGTTTGTTTGTTTTGTTCTTCTCCCTCTGTGCTGCACTAAAAAAGCATGAACATGCTCCATTTAAAAAAAACCACTAAAGGTCACCTGGAGGCTTAAGCCCCTATAACCTTTCAAAAAAATTAAGCAGCATTCTAACATCAATAGAGAACAGAGTAGCAGATAACTAGCTCTGACTTCTGGATCTGCTGTCAAGCTTGTAAAACAAGAGCAACCACATACTCTGTTTGATTGGGTTGTTCCCATTGTTTTGATTTCACATAGCATTCTGTTTGCCTTTTTAAGTCCCTACTGACTGCACACACGAAGGGCAGCTGAGCCACTGAGGCTGATAAAAAACTGGGCCACAGCTCCTTGGAGGCCTCTTCCTCCACCCTTATCTTTTAGGCTGAGGGCTTTGCTTCTTCATCACTGAAGACCTGCACTGGGACAGCTGACAAAGTTATTGCTCCAGCTGTTTGCTGCATGAGCAGCCAGAACGTTGATGAAGATCTCTTATAACTACTGCAATTTGCAATGCAGAGTTTTAAGATAAACTAAAATTAGGTTGAGCAGCTCAGCCATTTGTGCGGTGAGTGACACTTATCAGCTGTTCCAACAGAGATGCGTCCTGTGAGCAGTACTGACTGACCTCTCGGGAGAAATTCTCACCTACAAAAAGTTATCCGTGTTAGCTCATTTCAATAGAACAAAACTCTTGTGTTGTGAAATATGACATCGTGAAAGCTCGTGCTTTTAATAGTAAGTTGCCGAATGGTTTAGAAAAATAAAAAAAAAAAACCCCAAACTTAAAAATCTAAGAGTAACAAATTCTTAAAAGAGGAAATGGTGCTTTGATACATTTATAAGAACTATGCTTTATTCCCCAGGGGTTTGTTTAATCAATTCTACAACGTCACCTTAATTTATTCTCTCAGTGTGAGACCAATCCATAATTTGTCAGTCAATTTGTATACCTGTATCATGTTACTGAAAGTTTTATATTAGAATAAAAACACATTTAGCTGGAGCATGATCTCCAAGATAGGCATTTGCAGTTCTAACATCAGAAGGCATTATCTTTCTAAATCAAATGCTGACCAAATACTAGCATGCTTCTAAATTGCTCTGTACTTAATTCCCCGTCTCTGTGATGCTGAGACACATATTTTGTACTGGAGCACAGAGGAAAATATAAGCAATTCCTGAACCTAAAGGCTTTTCTGAGAAATAGTGCAAGTGACCTCTCTTCCCTTGCAGAAAGCTGGTAATCTGTATTCAGCATCTATACTTCCTAAAGGACAAGAAGATCCCTCTAACAGGCAGATCCCAAACATTTTAGGGTTTTGTAGGTCAAAAATATTGCCTGAAAATCTCCACAGAGAACTACAGGCAAACCAGTCAGTTCAGACTACAAACCATCAGGTAGGTAATGAGCAATAGTAGAGACCTAGCAAAAACACACCATGATGCTTCCCCAGCCTCCAAATGTGTTACTCCTAGGGAACTCCTGAGCCAGAGACAGCATCTTTCGTGCCGAATGGTCCCATTTGAATTTTTTTCCCCGGGATCTTTTAGGTCTGGGCAAAATCCTGTCATCTGCAATGTTTGGAGCCAGGAAGTTCTAAAGCTTAACGATATATAGCTGTTAAAATGCTTTTGTATGTGTTGAACTTGCTGCATGATTTCTTGGTGGACACTTTTATTATTTTCTCTCCCCAGAATTATTTTCCATTCTCTTTTCTGTGCCACCCATTCATTTTATTATCCTTAGCGTACTCTCCTCATTCATTTTTTTTGCAGCTGAGGAGTCCTAGCTGATTCAACATAACTTCGGCTCCAAATCTTTGGTTGTGCGAGTTGTCCTTAACCAAAACACCCCACAAAAACAACATGTATGCATCTAATTCTTTTGTGACATCACGGACAAGATGTGGGCACATAACCCATCTCTACAGCAGCATTAGTTCATTCTCTGCTGGTTTCCTAATTATTCCTAGCATTCCTTCACCCTTTTAAGACTACTTTTAACACTACTGAGCAAGTTTTGGTAGGGTTGTCTGTTTTAAATTCATGATTGCTTTAAATGAGAATAGTTCAGAGAGCTTGTCACTGTATGTACGGAGTTAGGGCAGGTTTTTTTTCTTCCTTCCCTTACCCTAATTTCCTCTCCTGTAACTTACTGATTTTCTTTAATCACAAGGTCTTCCTGTAGAAGTTTCTAGACAGTTTTTGGTTTTTACTACTCTGAATAGCTGAGCAGCAGCTGTTATTGCATCTACCAACTTCTAGTCCAGTGGCTCCAAATCAGATTTAAGCAACAGGTTACACATTACAGTTAATAGTTCAATGTTGCTTACCCTTTCAGAGGTGTTGAGTGGCATGTCATATGGATGAGATTAATTCTCACTGTCTGTTTTATCTGCTTGTTCTGAAACTTTTTTACTGACATCTCAACTTGAGACTGGTCCTGCAACATGTCCCTTTCTCAAAGGACTTTGGCATGAGAATCTCTAGGTTCCTCAACTGTGACCCCCAGTACAAAAAACTAGCTAAGTTCATTTATCTAATTTTAAGTGAATTCCTGATTTGTCATCTGTTGGCCAGGTTTCACATTTAACCTAGTAATTTTCATGTTCTGTTCTGCATTCAGAAGCAGCTCGTAGTCTCTCTCACTGCAGAGTAGTTGTACACTTAATCTGAACCTTCATAAATAGTTCACAGACTGCTTGCAACCAATTTTACCCTTTTGACCACCTATTTTTTAAGTAAGTTGTTTTTTTTCCCCTGTAGTTCCCCTTTGAAGCCTGTAATGCTGAAACTGCTAAGAAACAAAGACTTTTATATATTTTAAGCACTTATTGTATGCTCCTTTGGACCAAATAAAGAGATGTTTCCTCTTGTGGGTTCCTCTCATGACTTGAAGCTCCATGAAGCAGTCATCACACTTACCCGTTCTATCAAGGATGACTCAAGTATTCCATTAGTGTATTTCCTGCCTTTGCAGATTGTCTGATCTTCTGCAGCACACCATAGTTATGGCTGCTCTCCTGTTCAGCAGCGTAATTTAGAAGCTATACTCTTCCTGGAAGTTAAATCTGGAAGCATTCTGTACTACTAGTTGAGGCAGTTTGTCTGTCTGACACTTGGCATTCTTCAGGGTACAGAACCACTTTACTAACCTTCCTGTGTAAATGCCTCTCTTGTGTTAGTAGCACACTGACTATCTTTCTTACATCAAATACACAAAATACCCATTATTTTGATGCTAAAAAATTGCCATGTTTCTCAGTTGTGTTCTTAGACGCCAGCATTTGTGTGTAAGCATATTTCTCTCTGGGTCTGGTTTTCTGTCTGTGTGCACTTTTTAAGAGGGATCTGTTGGCATACATTTCATAATTCTGGGTTTGGGGTTTGCCAACCTGTGTGTCACTCTTTAGTTGATGATACTAATATTTGGAGGTTATTTTATTAATAAATTGAGTTTTAATTTTTCAAGAACTCCTGCTCTTCAACAATTATTCTGTACCTACCCGAGTTGTACAGGATATAGTCTAGAACACAGAAATAATCTAAGTCATATCTGGTATTTTACTAATCGATTTGCTGCTTCAAGATACAGACCTGTCACCTTAGTGCACAAAGTTTTTCCCCTTGTTTTGCCATTCTGAATAGTAGCTACTTACCTTACTAATAACATTTTGATGTATAAGGAAAGCAGAACTAAGGGATTTTTTTGAAAGATGGAAAAAGACCAACATTGTGATTTATTTTAGCTTCATGGGCAAACTTAAGATCAGTCTGCACACTAATTGTGAGCTTGGTTACTTTACTGTTAACAATCCCAAATCTACTGTGCACTTACAGGTATTCCCCTTTAAAAATCTATGGGGAAAGTACAGTGTGTTATATGTGTTTATGTATGTATGTATGTTTATATTGAGAGAAAAAAAAGGACAGTATAGTTCTTTGGCATTTTAGGCATGTTTGTAATAAAATGAAAAACACTTAAGAAGAATGAGTATAAACACAAACACAACCAGTATACCATGCATCAATATCTAATATTGTTACTAAAAGATTCATAGTGCAAAATTAGGTTGTTTATACTTGAAATAAAGAAGCTGAAAGCATCTTAAAATGCTGGATTTACCAGACAATCTTTCCCAATTCTAGTGCACATTCAACTAGAAATCTGTTTACAAAACCTGTACTTCTAATACTTTGATTGGCAGTGCATGCCACTGTATTCCATCTAGTTAAATTGACATTGCTTCCTCTTTTTAAAAAAGGAGAAACATTCTTAATTTCTCATAGTTAACTGATCTGGCCACTCTACAACCTTGCCCATGTTTGGCTTAAGATTTTCTTATCCTCTTCTGTTGTTTTACTAGATCCTGAAGCACTCAGGAAGTTCTGTGGCAGCTATATATACTTCAAGTGGAGGTTTTTACTGACTGAGTGTACACCTGGTTCCCAATGTCTGAACTTCCAACTATTTCAGAATACACAGGTGTCCAATTACAGCAATCCTTAAGTATTACACAGCACTTTTCACTTGTAGATGTTAAGACTATTAAAACACTTTCCCCTTTCCTTCGTGCTCCAATTTCCAACATTGAAGCGTTTCAGTAAGCAGACTCACCCTCTAGATTTTCCACATAGGAGTTGGACATGAGAGCTGAATGTTGAGTCCATTTCTCTGTTGAACCTGATGGCTGGTATTCCAGGTCAGAGATAAAACTGTCTGTGTCAGAGAAGAAGACAGACATAACTACTGACTGGACTAGACCAAGAAGTTACAGTTCACTCAACCAGGAAGTGACTTTCAGTTTTCTTTCAATAGCTCTAACTTTAAGTACCCAGTTCCATTCACAACTACTACATAAGTTGACATAAGTAACTATAAGTTATCAGAGTGCCTATTAAAAACAATATTGCTTTTCTCGTACATTTAGCTACTTTTCAGTTAGCAGCCAGAGCCATAAAGGTAATGGTCAAGATTTTTTGGTGTCTACCTAGTTGCATCATCATAAATTTTATACCTCATAAACTTAATTTTAGTATTTCTAAAATTAGTAATTTAGTATTTCTAAATTTAGTATTTCTAGTTAGTTTAGAATATTCCTCCTCCAATTTTCTCAATCTGCTTTACTTACTGTGGTCAAATTAAAAAGTGCTTATGCCCCTTAACAGAACCTCCACTGAACAAGGTAGGCAAAAGAGTACTGGTAAATCAAACCTTTATCCTATTCTTTAAACAAGGAAACTGCTGTTGGCTTCCCTTTTACTTGTCAGACTGTCTGAATGTTCTGCAGTCAGGCCACGTAACAGTTTGCAGTGTTGGAAAACTTATTGTGGTAGAGGTGGCTCTATCAGACCAAGGTAATGTGAGAAACCAAGGAGGAAGGGGAAAGCTGTATTCTGCTCAACTGCTTCCTAGAGGAAAAATGAATGTGGAATAGTGTATTGCTGTAAGAGGTGTGTGCTTATTCAGTTGTGATTAGTGGCTCTGCAAAGCTTACAATAATCTACTAGGTTGTGTTTGGGGTTTGTTTGTTTGTTGTTTTGGGTATGGTTTTGTTGGTGGTTTTTTCCATTTCCTCCTGCCCAAGACAGAGCAGCAAGTTTACTAAATTAGGTTTTAATATAATTAACAAAATTACTCTGGCAACTGGCTAGTGTGTGCCTTCTGGATAGAGCCATACATTTGCTTTGCCAGCATGACTTCTAAGCCCTGCTAAGGGATGACTCCTGGGAGAATGAGAGTCTATTCTTACTCCCTCCTGAAATTCAAGCAGTTTAAATTACTTTTCTTTGGGTAACGTCTTATGTTTATTTGTTTAAAGCATGAAGTTGTATGTATTTAAACAGGAAGTGGAGGTATTATCTGGGTTTCAATGAAAACGTCCACTGCCATTTTGAAGGAAAGGAGTGGATGAAGGACAAATTCTTGTAAAATAATAGGAGATTAAGAAAAGAACATTTTTCCCAACAACTATGGTAGAACCAGCAAGAAAGTGACAGTTAAATAAAGATCTAATGAATCCAGGGAGATGGGCAGAAAACTACCTTGGGATGAAACAAATTAACTTTTACAGTCAATCCTCTTTAAAGCTCAGGCTTTCAAAGGAGCAGACAACAAACACACTGACAAAAAGCCTCCAGAGAGAGCAGTGGAGTTAATTAGCTCTTCTAAGCAACAGTCTCTGCCCCATAAAGTCTGCATAGCTTATACAGTAATGATTATCTGTCACTTTAGCAGAGAAATATGATTCTGAGCAATTTTACTAATTGATTTCATACATAGAGGGATTCTGAGGTTCTTGATGTCCTAACAAAGCTGCTGACACTATTGAGTTCTTGCTTTTTCAAATTCCTAACAGAACATGCCATGTAGCACATGTAACATGTCTCCTGCCAGCACCTTCTGGAATGAAGCATGCACTTGCCTCAGGCACACAATATTTGTTGTTTGTGAAATGCAGTAAATAAAGCAACAGCCTTTTAAAGCATAAGGATTTTGTTCAACACACACTTAAGTCAGGTAGAACTTGAGGTCCCAGATAAACATACATTAACAATACCTTTCTAACTCAATTTCATAAACATTTGAGAAAGGTTTTTACTGCCTTAAACAATCCTAAAATGTGTTTTGTACCCAAAGAATGTAACACTGAAATTTAAACTATTAAATTTAAATAGAAATCAAGAAAACTGGCATCCTGTAGATACATCTATTTAACTGATCAAAAATTCATACTTTTATGAACCACCTCTTTGTCTTGGTTCCTCCCTTAAAGTAAATAAAGGTTAAGAAAAACTTTAAAACCTCAATTATCTGCACCAGATTTGGGTCAAAGCAGTAAGTTAACTTAAAATTAGAGTTCTGTTACAGATACAGGCACACAAAAAGGTACTGGAGTTCAACCTTTGGTTTTCAGGATCTCTTCCTGCAGGAGTCACGCAACTTCATTTCTGTAGTAAACTACCTGATTATAAGTTTAGCTGTGTCTCTTTTACTAGTACTGAACTGAAGTAGGGTGTGTGGGCAGTGGGACTTAAAACTAGAAAACCAGAACATGTACTGGTTTTAGAAAAGTAGATCCCCCAAAATATTCTAGAATGATGCTTGTTTGCAGTGTCACTTGAGTAAGTAGCACAGAGTGCATTTTTAAAATAGTCTTTGCAAAGAGAAGTTTGATATAATTATATGGCAGATCATATAAACTCTCTAGGTTTGGTAGTAGTGCTGCATTCACCTTGGAATTCATGTGTCTGAGGACAGATCAGTGAATTGCTGCATTTACAGATGTAATGAGGCTCAGCAAATCTCAAAGATTTGAAGCACACGCTTCCTTTGATACAGGCTGCCTTTTGTCAGCTCCAGATAGTCCTATCAGCTGCATTTATATTAAGGATCCCTCCAGCTACATCACATTGGGCACAGCAGTATATTTAGCCTGGTTTTGACTCCATGTGACCAGCAAGTAGTACAGTGTCAACTTTCCCTAAAAAAAAAAAATCCAAAAACCAACCTACCAACCAACCAAACAAAACCCCAAAACAACAACAAAAAACCCCACCCCCAACAACAAAAAAACCCACCAACCTATAGTGGCCCCTCAGTCTTTTCATAGGACAGTGGCAAACTATCAGGGACATGGTGGGGTGCCTTGCAAGGTAGCATTTCAAGCCATAAGACAGGTTTGCTTTTGGTAATTTTAAGTTCAATACCAACTTAACTAAGTACTTTTTTTTTTTTTTTTTTAATTAACTGATGAAAGAAGGCTGTAAGAGACCTGAAGAGGAGTATAGTTTTCCTGTGCACATTGTTTATAGTTGTATAGACAGACTGGATGCGACTGCAGCGTCACAGCCCAAACTCTGCAGTGATGTGGTATGGTAATAAATATCCCTGTTCATGTCATGGTTATGATGTCACACTGCATTTATACACCACAGTGAAAACAACTCATTTAAGTCATATGTTTACTCCTCCTCTCTCACACAAGAAGACAGATGAGTCTAACATAGTAAGTATGAAGCGTGAACCTTGGAGGACACGTGCTGCGCGGGGGAAAGCAGTGCCAAAGTGTCTGAGCATGCTTTTGCCAGCATGACAAGGGCACGCCCTCTCCTTCTAGTTCAGCTACTATTGCAAGCGCCTGCACCACGCTGCATACATGCCACTTGCATTCACAGAATAAGTTTCTAACCTCTTCCAATTCTTAAACGGGAATCTGCAACTAGTGGAGCTTATTTTGAGTTAGCTCCAAGGTGTTCTGTGGCTCTCAGCCACAAATTGGAAGGTTCACACATTAGCTGGTCATAGGCACCTGAGAATTTAGCTGAAGTTCTTCACATGTCAGCAACCTATAACTGGTCTTCTCAGTAGATGCCTTGCTGGCATGGGTTTTATGCACACAGTGAATGAATCCACTAGAAGATACAGTCATAGCATCCTTTAACTGCTGACACCCCCAGATGGATAACATTCTCTTCACCTTTCCTCACTGTTCCAGTCTTTTCCTTTTAATCTGCTGCTCAGTGTCTGTATCTTTCTTTATTCATTCGTAACACTTACCCATTTCTAAAAGTAGATTCCCATTCTCTTCCAGTGCATTTCAGGCTCTGCCTTACCACCTTACTCAACCTCAACATCTCACTGCAGGAGCCTATAAGCTTATGAGAAGAATTAGAATTGTACACTGCTTTTTACTGATATCTCCATACTGCTTGACAATATATTTAATATACAGAATCCTAAGAAAGGAGGAGTTTGAACACAACTTTACTAAACAGTTTATATTAGTATAATTTGCAGAATGGCTTTTATCAACAGGAATATTCTGAGAGTTCCACGTGCAATGTAGGCTAGAGCCAGAGTTCTTGTCACACAAATCAATCTCGGGCATGCTGCAAGATGTGACATTTTGTTCTGTGCTTAAGAGACAGTAAAAAACCGTTTGATTTTGAGATGAACATCTCAAGTTTGAGTTGCACCAGCAAGAGGACAGGTTTTTGAGCTGTTTTCCGAGATACTAAGCTTGACTCTAGCATTCAGTATCTTTTGTTTCTATAGACCTTCAGTGCTCTGTTTGACAGGAGACTGCCTTAATTAAGAATGACCTATTAATGCACAAGCTTTAAATATATTGAGAAATACAAAGTATGGTCATTCTTTCTTATTAGTTACTACTGTGATTCTCCAGAAGTGAAGCTGAAGCTACAGTAAAAAGCTACCTGTAAAGAAGTACAAATTTTCCAGCAAAGATCAGACTCTGAGCTTCCCAGCAAGAGCATTTATCAACTAGAGAGTTATCACAGACATATTAAAATGAATGAATGCAAATGGCTTAGAATTCGATGTGGAATGCATCTGACAAAGCAGACTTACTGCTTTATGTACACAAAATGGTTAGAGGATTTCTAGTTATGATTTCTAGTAAATCCACATACTAGATTTTCTAATCTCCAGCTTTATGTAATGGAGATGCAATGAGTAACAAAATATAAAGAGGATTAGTAGAAGGTCATTCTGATTTGCTGAATACAGTCCAGCATAATACCTTAAAAATGGTTAAATATAGTTGTACATGTTAGAAATCTCATCACTGTAGAAAGCCATGAAATCCAAGACAAACTCACTCCTGAACTGCAAAACACAAGAGATTAAATTTTAGATCAACAGTATTAGAATAGATTTAAATCTAAAACTTGACAGTGGGATAGGTAAACCACCACTAGGAACACTAAAGTGTGTGGGGGGCAATGAACAAGGCCTCAGCAGATAACTAGCTGGAGTCTAACTTTGACTAGCTATTTTTCCAAGTGGGAAAGCAATGGGACATTCATCAGATGAGAATACAAGAGAGCACAGTAATTACCAACTTGCCTGTTTCTTGTCATTTCAGCTTCTTTATTTAATACCTACGTGCAGCCCTAAATGCTCTACAGGAAACGGTAGCCTGGGGAGTTGGGCAGAGGGCAAACTTGCTGAAAGATGGTAAGGGAAAAAAAGAAGGTCCAACATACTAAGGATGGGGGGTGTGGAGGAGGAAAAGCGAGGGACAAATAAAGAGCAAGAAGCTGCATTTATGTAGTTCCAGTCCAAAAGTTTACCAGCTTGTGCAGACTGACTACTGCAAAGACTGAAGCAGAAAGAAGTATTGTCTTTCACAACACCTTTGCAGTGGTAGCATTTTGAAATTGTGTATGTTTAAAATGCTTTCTATAATATTGTTTGAATTTCATATCTAGGTGTCCTCATGCCTTTTGATCCCTTGTTTTGTCACGTGAATTAGAAAGTGTTTCACGTAGGAAGCAAGAATGGGAAGAGGGGATGCCAAACAAAAGAGCAAATTCAAGGTGGAGATTAGAAAAGCCTAAAGACATCAACCAGATCCTGTTCAAAAAAACAAGGAAACAGAGCACCACACAAACTTCGGGGGGGGGGGGGGGGGGGGAAATATCCTTTCTGCAGATACCCAGAATTTAATTTAATTAATCTGCCTTTAAATTATGTAATCTTTTTTCACTTGTAGTCTGAACAGAGCCCAGCTTGCTCTAACCGGTAAAGGCAAAGGAATAAAACAAAACTTAAAAAGATACTCTGTTCTGGTCATTGGCAAGTGTACTAGACTGTGCTGAGCAGCTATAAATGGTGAATCCAGATGTGTTTCGCCTTCCAGGAGATGCTGGATCAAGACTAATCCAGATGCTCTTGGCTTGATCACTGATGGATGAAGCAGCTTTGTAGTTTTATATTAAGTACTGGATTAGAGGGTTTTTGGATGTGTTTTGAAGAAAAAGCATGAGTGAAGAGGCAGTAAGATTCACTTTTAGGAGTCTTGCTTAAAGGTATTTATGTAACTAATTTTAAATCTAATTTTAAATCATACTTTGTCAAGATAAACAACTTAGTAATTCCAGGACTAATTTTGTCATGAGGTAGCACTTCCATACTACATTCAAATTTTGTTAAAGTTCTTTTAAATATTTTATTTTCTTGGCAAAAACAGTATCTACTATGCTAATTTTGAAATAGTGCACATTACTTAAAAGAAATAAGACTATTTATACTGTCAGGGTTGTGGGTTTTTTTTTTTTTCCTTACCTTTTTTTCAAGATTACTGACTTAAACATTTAATGCCAGTAATCCAGACATGATATTTATAAAATTTTCAATGGGCTCTGCCTTAGTGTTTTATTTTGAGAGGTTTATTTGCCTTAATTGGTAACCCTTAAAAATCTATTTTCCACCTAAATATAGCTTTCAGGTTTGATATATGAGCTGGGAGAACATACGGCATCAACATTCATTTCTGTATGCAATTATGTTTGGATTCTTTTCCTTAATTGTTATAACATTAATGTAGAATAAATGATTTGCTATTTGTGTCTAGCTCTACTTGTACAGAAACTAAAATTCAATTATGCACAAAAGAAAAATTTTGAAATTATTCTTTAAACCACAGTAATACCTTAGATTTATGATTAAAAAAGTGTTCTTGTCTAAACATGGGGTTTTTTTATTTAAAGCTGATTAAGCAGAGGAAGCATTTACTCATGTTGAAAGAATTGAGCAGTTTGTTTCTTGTCACTATACCCTTCAAGATTTTTGGAACAGCAGGTTTTAGGCTAAACCCCTAATTTGTATTTGCAGATTGGAAATGAAAAAAAAGCCAGAAACAAAACCAACCAACCCAAACCCAAGGCCCCAAGCAATCATCAAATGACAGGAATATTAAACTGAATTAAAGATACTCTTTATGCTTGCAAACATATTGCTGCTGCCGAGTGCTAATTTAGCATTTAAAACCACGTTCAGTTTTCCATATAGGAAGTGAATTATTTAATCACTAGTTATCAGACCTCCTTTAAACTTCTCTAGCAAGCATTACTTAAAAAAAGAAACTGATAAAGCTGTAGCCATCTGACTTGTATGTAGATTGATTACACTCCTCTAAGCTGTTACCAAGTGGCCACACTTTGAGTGTAGCTCTTGCAGCTTCTCCTGTGATTCGATGTCTTTGTCAGCACAGAAACAACTTGGTAATTTCATTGTGTTAAGTGATCAAAATAGTTTCTAAAAGCAACTAATATTTGTGATATAGGGAAAAAAATGGATTTCATTACTGTGTGTTCATTGTAATTTCTGAACAGATAAAAACAAACTGCCAAGATGCTCCTAAATGCTAAATACTTTTGTTTATGTTGTGAAAAGCTTAACTACAGTATTTAGTTGTATTTTTTTTATTTCTACATCTTTTTTGTGGGTATGGAGGGAAGGGAATGAGAAAAAGGTAGGTTCTAACATTACACTTCTTGAAATATTAGATTTCTTTCTCACTCCTCTAGTACCAAAGTAGAAAATGCTTTTTTGTTGTTTATTTTGTTGCATTGTTTCATAAAGCCTCGCTCTTCTCCCCTCAGCATGTCTCTTGATAGAATCAGTCTATTCTGTCCTTTCCAAGTGCAGTAAAGTTGGTTGATAAACAGTGTTTCTAAAAAGAACTTTGTTAACTAAGGTGCCCATTTAACTGAAAGCCCAACTATATTATCACTTTCATTTCCTTCCTAGTATGCTGCATCTTTAAAGACGTTTCTTATTAAATTTTCTTCCTAGTGACTGGAAGTAACAATAGCAAAACTCCATTTATGCAAGAAACCGGGACTGACATGGATAATTAACAGATGGCCAACACTTATATCCTTACGCTACTGCTGATGCAATTAAGTAATTACTAGGGATGATTAAAAAACCCCACCATAACACTTAAGGCTATTGTAGAAAAGAGATACTAGTAAGATTCCCATCATCAATACCAAACATGTTTTACACACCGTTTAAGGCCAGGCCTTCTGTTCTTCCAGTCGTATTAACATGACATGTTCTTTAAACTGCTTTGCATCTCTGCCTCAAATGGTCTGATGTTTAGGATCTGATATCTCTTTCTTTTCACTTGGTTGGACAAGTTTTGGAAATTAACACTGTCCAAGTATTTAGAGAACTTTATAGCCTGGCTTTTAGCCCTAGACTGTCCTTGTCCTGTTTATGTTAAACAAGTGAATTTCTCAAAAAGGCAGCTGGAGTGGTAAGCAGAAAGCAAACAGCTACTGCGAGCAGAGGTGCTGAACGATGACAGCGCACCTACAGAACGTCTGTGAGGAGACTAAGACAGTGCCAAAATGCATGTGTGAGGTTTTCAAAAGACTAGCCTGCCCTTCAAAACTGGGACAACTCTAAAACAAGACTCCAAACTACATTTATGCAACTTATCTATATTATTATGACTTTCACTGGAACATATCAACAAGACAATCAGAAAAGGCTTCAAATTAATTCCTTGTACATGAGGTGTCAATATGTAGGCGTTAATCCTCAGGCCCTCTTTTATGATAAAAACAAAGTCTATGGGCAAATTAGACTAAAATACTTGAACTGTATAACTACAGATTTGCAGCCGAGATCATTAGTTTTAAATAAGTTGTTGCTTTGGACACAAAAATAAGACCCCATTTTGATGATACAAATTTACTTCTGTGAAGAGGAGTGCGTTCTAAACAAAACAAAGCAACCCTCCCACACCCACTTTGTAGGTTAACATAGATTATATCCCAGTATGAAAATATGATATCCACTTACCATCATCTAGTGTGATGTCTTGTAGTCCTATTGTTTGAAAATTAAATTCTCGATCTTCAGGTTCTGGTTTAATGTTAATAGCTGCCCCATCTGGTGAAAATGGAGATGAATCGCACACAGGGTGGTGTCCTAGGGACGAGGCTGCATTAAGACCTCCCAATACTGGACTGTGTGCTTGAGGGGAGTGCTGTCCCGAGTGACTCACAGCAGCTGGCGGGGGAGAGGAGGCAGGTCCTGAGCTAGGAGATTGGTAAGGCAGAGGTTGGAGCTGGGGTGAAGAAGGTCCAGACAGTGGTGAATGGACCAAAGGGTGGGAAGCTGTCGGGGATGGGGATGAAGCGGACACTGGATTTGTAGAATGGTATGGGACTTGCTGCAGCTGAGGAGAAGACTGCCCGAGGGACCGACTCATGGCAGAAGGGATGGAGCCCTGCCCAGCGCTCGGGCAGTGGAATCCCATGGACGGCAGGTGAGAAGATGACTGTCCTGAATGAGCTGGGTGCGCTAGCGGGTGCCCTGCTGTGCTTGATGTTGACACAGAACCTGGATTTGAAGAATGAAACTGCATTGGTGGTAGAGCTTGGCAGCTAAGATTTATCAAATGCGGTACAGCTGTGTCTTGCTGAAATGAAATAGCATCAAATCCTTGGCTAGAGGCAGAGTTCATAGGAAGACCAGACTGTCCGTTGTATACATTGTTAGACTGCATAGGCTGGTAGGAAGGCCTCACAGGAGGTGCTGATGTTACCTGAAAAGACTGAACAACAGCAGGAGGCAAAACATGACACTCTTCATTTGGACTAAGGTTTCTACCTGGCATGTGTGGCAGGTGGGACACTGCTGAGGTCACCATTGCTGTGTATGGTGGTTGAACTGGACACACGAGGCTCCTGGGTGACGTGGACAGTAAGTTGTCATGTGGATGCCCTTGCTCTGGTGAAGGCAATTGAGTTCGGATAGAATGCAGGCCCGGGACGCTGCTTGCGTGAGACAGGGCCAAAGATGGAACAGCAGACAAGTCCACCTCATCTCTGTGCTCTTGCTTCATTATAACTAGAGAAAGTAAAACGACGTGTTAGAATTCCAGCCCGTTTGTATCCTGTGATAAATACAAGCCAACGGCTGTTTAAGAGCCACAACAGCACTGCCACTGTCCTTGCTCCAATTTCCTTTCTTTTGCTCCACTTCATTATTTTTATAAAGTACAGCTTAAAAGCCAGAATTCTATTTTAGCTGCTTAATTTTGTAACTGCTCAATTACTACTTTATACAATACACTATTAAAAAAACTGTTATCTATATTTATAGAAAAAAGGGATTTTAAAATGTTTGTGCAATAACAGGTGCAGTTATAATTAAACTTGCTTCTTATTTAAACAGTGTCATTACACCATTTAAATGAGTTTCTCAAACAAAAATATAGTTTAAAATGTGTCTTTAAAATGTATCTTCGGAGCTGTTGTTCTCAAGAATGGTTGAAAAATACCATGTAAGTCTGGTAACATAATTAACGTGTATTTCGTGTACCAAATACCGAGGTAACATTGCTTAAATCACACAGGAAAGTAGGTGATTTTAGAGCACAAGTGAGCAAAACTTATCTTAAATAGCATACACTAATGGGAGTTGGCTTTGTCAGCATACACATGAGCTTTAACAAGTTTATATCAATATCCATATCTGACTTTAAAGATTCCTTCAGATACCTGACTTCAGGTCCTCCAAAGGGTCTAGCGCCAGCACTTGCACCTTGTGAATTCTGACTGCTCTAACTGGCTATGGATTTCTTAAGAGAGAGAGAAGTGCCAGGTAGAGGAGCAGTAGGTGTTGCATCTTTAGTAGCAACCCCTTCCTCATACCATAACTACATGTACAGTTAACATGTACAGCTTTTGCTTCTGGCTAAGGTACAAACTGTTTTCTCTCAACATGCTGCAGTGCGGTCAGAAAGGGCAAAAAATATTCTTTTATCTTCCTTGTATCTAAACACGAGGGGTTTTTTTACATTGGGGGGGTAAAACCTGTTCTTCTATGATCTCACTGTCCTCTGTGTCATCACTAGGGTTATTTAGAAGAGCAGCTTCTGAGATTCACCATCATTCACAAAGAAAAGTGCAATGCAAATTATTCTGTAAAAAGTGTACCAAAGAAATACCTGGCTGTAATCAGCACTGTAGCTTATTACTCTGACAAGCTTAAGTAAGTTGTTTTACAAACAATTCAAAGGTAGTCTTATTTATCTGTCAAAGGTTTAAGACTGAATGAATTATTTTCAGACAAAAGTCTACTTTAAATTGCAATTGTTCAATTTTTTATTTAATACCTGGTGTATAAGTAAAACGTTGAGACTGGCTTTTTTTCCTCTTGCCATTGCAGAGATAAAACTGCACCTGAACTGCAGCTGTAATGGTTTTGTTATGGTATGGAGGAACTTCAAGTATGATGTTTGCCTGTATGAAAGTTGAAACAAAAAAGTTTTACATATCAAATGCAAATGAAACTGTTAATAATTACAGAAAAGCTAACACACTTACTGCAAAACTAAAGCAAACTGATATTTAGAAATTGGTAAACTTCAAGTTTATGGATATTACATAGTAAAACATTATATAAGCAAACTGTCTTTGGAGACTTTTTTTTCTTTTTAAACACAAGTCTTCTGAAGGTAATGCTTTTAATTAAATGAATGCATCATCTAAAAGGATGCTTTATTTATCTGTGAGAACATAAAAACCCTCTAGCAGTCAAACAGCAGCATTTTTTATCATTAAGCTCTTAAAAATTTTAATACACTGGAAATTCTTTGTCATCTTAGCAAAGTTATTTCAGTTTTCTTTTTTTAATTTTCTATTTCTTTTCTCATTGCTTTTACAACAAGCACACTACTTCCAGTTCCTTCAAAGTATCATCTTAATGGCTACTTTATAGTATTAAGCCAATTTAGAAGTCTCCAGTAGTCTGTCTGAATCAACCAATGATCAACTTACTTTACTAAATAAAGTCTAAATTTCAGAACAACAACGAAGATGTCTAGTTTCCCATCTTAAAACAGAAAGCTTTCCAAAGGCAGAAAAATTGTTGCTCACCCCTTGACACTTTTCCCTAATTATTTTCCCTTCTACCTCCCACTGAGGTCGTCCATCTGTTGAGAGAAATTTACAAATTCAAGCAAAAAGCATTTTCTAAAACACTTAATTAAATACTTTATCTTAAAAATACTTAAATACCTAATATAAATCTGCATTTATTTCAGTCATAAAGAGGCCATTTGACTTACAGATATATTGTAAACAAAGTGTAAAGTATCGAGATACTTTAGGAGTTTCAGCACTACAGCCATGGTCTGTAAGCTGACTGTTGTGCAGGACTCTGCATTTTAACAGGACCTGCTGACTCCATTCAGTTAGATTTAATTCCAGAGGAGGCAGCATGTACTGTAAGTGTGCAGAGGGATTTTCTTTTTCCTCCTTTTCCTAAAAATATTTTTGAAAGGTAGTTAAATTACTACTAACACTTGTGATTATTCAAACAAACGGGCTGATGACGTATAGGTTAAGTCACCATGTGAGAGATAACATATGCCGTATCTTCATGCACATACCCACAGGTTATACATTTAAAACAAACACCTGCCCCTGAACCGAAAGACCCTGTAGTTCAAATGCTTGACAAGCTGTCTGTGTTGTGGGGGAGTAAATCACCTCGGTGAACCTCTCTCTGCTCTGACCCAGCATAACCCATTAGCCTTGATCTAGCACTTGGTTCTCTCGATTACCGGGCTTTGTACAGGTTAGCAGGGAACACTGTCTAGCTGCAGTCAAGCTGAGTGCCAAAATACATTATTACATAAAACCCTCACTTATGTAGTATTCCCTAATAAAAAAGCCCCAACTCTTACTTAAATATTTCAGGAAATAATAAGATGTACAAGAATGGGACTCGGTTGCAAACTTCTCTTTTTTAATGACTTACTTTTGCTACTGTTTTAAAAAACAGTTCAAATCGGTATTCAGGTCACAGCAATGCTAATTTAATGTTCACATTTTATGCTCTCTATATTAAAGGGACAATCAGGGAAAAAAAGGAACTCTATGTATTAAGACAGCTAGCTCTAAATCTTCAACTGTTTTTCATGCATTTTAGTTTGAGAAACATTAAGACCAAGATGTATATGCAGAAGAGCTACAGAACCACAAGGAATGCTGAGTAACTGAACACCTCTGAGTAACACATACATATATGTACTGGTGTGTGTGTGTGTGCCTGTGTACACTACAAAACAAAAACAAAGGAAACTTGCAAAACATTCATTATATCCAGTTGTAGTAAACTAAGAAGTACTTGACAGTATTTTTGGTGTTAAATTCTCTAGTTTATGGAGCTGTATCATTGCAAAAGTGAAAGAAGAGAGTTAGAACATGGGTTAAAAAAAAAAAAAAGCCTTCACATCTGTGCTTACCTTTAAAGAAAGATGGGTTAGAAATGTTCATCCAAAATCTGCAAATTTCTTGCTTACTTTGAGGTTCTATTTCCTATATATTAGACTGAAAGATTTAATCTACTACCCTCTCCAAGAATATTTTTTTCATTTCATGAGGTCAGTAGGAAGCAGTTAATTTTTTTCTGAACGTGTCACTGCATGACAATGCTGTCTCTTTAGTGTGCTTTAACTGAAGTGTGTGCCTACAGTGTAGTACTGAACTTCACTAATGTACATGTGCTGCAGTTCTCACCCATGACTGAGTGTTCCTTAGAACACTGAACTTGCATTCCAGACAATGAGAATCATGAAATGTAACTGACTATAATATTTCTGATTTCTTGGCAATTAAATACTCGGCTGGCTGGTCAAGCACACAAATGTTTGCACAGAAGGCTGCTGTTCATACCACCGCTGACTGCCAGTGCTTTATCCACCTGCACCCCTGCCTGACTGCAGATGGACACGAGGCACAGACACAGCTGCAGCCCTAACCTGAGCCAGATCTTGAGACTTTTTAAAATATGCATCCCTTGAAGAGTAACTTCTATAGAAAATCTTACACAAATATACTGAAAGAAAAAAGAAACCTGTAGTGTTTTCTAACTGTTACTTCATTAGCTCAGGAGTAAGTCTGTTCCTATGCAGTGATTAAATCAGATGTAACATGACATCAGTGACAAATAGTACATTTCCATTAATTCCCATGCTTATTTTTTCAGTTTTTTATAATAACAAGGAGAAAATACGGGGTATGATCTATCAACAGCATCTTTCAACTAACTTAGCCAGTAATTATCTTCCTGAATCACAAGTACTATTTCATTAATAATTACCAACCAGCATATAGGTCAGTGCCCAAACTGAAGTTTCAGATTACTACTTGTGACTTAACTTTTTTTTTTTTTTTTTTTTTTTAAATCCTTACTTCCTAAAATCAAGCTTAGGTAGTGCTTCTGTTTGTTTTCAAGGAAAAAAAGGTAAGATACTATTTACCTTGTCCTTTTTCAAAGAATATAATTTTGGATTCTGGAACAAAATTGGATCCTGTCACCACCATTTCATGGCCTCCGTTTACTGAGCAGCTATTGATGCTGTACTTCTCAATCTGAGGAAGCTCTTGAGCAGATCGCTGAGCTTTAAAAAAAAATTTTTTAAAAAAAGAAAAATTATTATTCACAATTTGAATCATAGTGACATTTCTTTTATCATCCTAACTTGAAGAATCAGGGGTGAAATGAAAATATCTATTTACATATATAAATCATATTTGTGTATGACTGATCTTTGTTGTTAAAACTATGTTAAAATCATACAATTACAGAAAAGAAACACACAAAAGCCATGAATCCCAACAGTCTCTACTGTTACAGCAAATTAAATTTTTAGTTTAGGAATATTGGCTTAAGAATTACTTCAATATTTTACAGGCACAATGAATTCTAGGAGAAATGCAGATTGTTTAAGGTCATATTTTTGACTCCTTAATGCCAGCATTTAACACAAGAACTGTCGAAGTTCAGCTGTTCATGAGGTAGTGCTGTATAAAGCCAAGTAATGGTACAGACTGTTGTAAATGAAATGGTATTAGTTCATTCTGAAATGAGTATTTATTATCATTGAGATACAGCAGCTGCCTCTGCTCATATACAGGAACTACTGAAGCCGCTCGCTGTGTGACTGAACTATTAGGTTTAAAACCCAAAACGTTGTTTTTCCTCCAAACCTTCAGGCTGCCTTTTGGCAAGCACCATCTTTAAATAAATATATATTAAATTTTTGTAATTTTGCTCTTTTCATAAATGCTTTTTTCATTCATTTGTTATACATAATTCTGACAATAAATATTGTCAGAATGACAATACTACTGACACATGCAGAAAAAGAGTATAAATTATGTAGAGTTAAAGCAATCTTACAGCATTCAACAGGTATGGAAGCAGTTTGCAGAGATAAGACCTTTCCACTAGGTTGTGGGATGTGAACACGAAACACAAGTCGCACTCTGGTATTCTTTCTTCCAATATCTGTCTCTCCTTTACGGAGCTCTATATCTGAATTGCGAAGTTTCAAAATACCAGCACAATCGATACTGGAGATTGGTGAGGATGGATGGATTAGAAGAGAAATGGAAGAAAATGAATCAAACTATTGCCAAAGTATACTCTGTAAGCCTTTCTTTTGTTAAAGAATGAAGAGCATTCTGGTTTTTCCCCATGTTATCTTATTTTAAATGTCTGAGATTAAAAGATCTGTTCATGTCAAAAATGGTAGCAAGTATTCTGTTGAAACATTCTGTCTCATAAATGTCTAGCTGCTGCTTTTTTGAACCTTTACAAGATTATGTGTTATTGCACATTGTTTAACCTTTGAAATTACTGGACACAGTAAACATTATTTACAAGGAGCTAGAGACCTATAATTCTGCCTTAGGAAGGACTAGAGAACAACCAAAGTTAAGCCATCAAATCCCACCTACCATTCCACAGTTACTCATTATTCATATGCCACACACATTAATGAAGTACCACCTATACCTAAGTTTGGGAGGGGTGTTATCTTGCACATCATGTGGGTTCGTAGCGTTCAACAGAACCAGCATGATGTCTGCAACTAGGAAAACCTAAGCTGACTTCAGAAGTCTCGGTAAGAAATAAAAGTGTTACATAAACACATAATGGTGCTTTACTGCTCACTGACTGTTTCACTGCTGCTGTAACTACCTGTGAAGCTAGTATTTAGCACATTCTATCTGGCAGGACCTGAAGTCAGAATAATGTAACTGCTAAAAATAAAAACACAATCAAACCAAGGAAAAGGCTTGAAATCACCACATTCAATCAAGAAACAAGCCACTAAACTGTATGACTGTATTTTCATAGAAAAAAAGGCACATGTCTTAGTAAAATCAAACAAGAACTCTACCGGCCAGTAACCTACAGTGCAGAGTCATATGTATGGATGGGGATTGTTACGGGGAAGTACAATTCCAGAAGCACCCCTCCACCTCCCTGTCACTCGTGTCAGCTTCCCTGTCTCCCTAACTCCTTTACTTCTGACTACCTGACAGTTATTTATTTATTTTTTTTTTAATATTGGCATGCTTAAAGAGAGGTGTCTGTCTTAATCATGACCCATATTTGTGGAAAAGATGCTATTTTACACAATTTTTCTTTCACCTTCTACAAATGAAAAAAAACCAAACAAACCACATAGCAACAAAACAGCTGCAGCGTACCTGGCTGACATGTTATTTTCAGGAAGAAGGGGTATTTCCAAAACTTTGGTGCTGGCAATGATTATCTCTTGACTAGCTGTTGCGACTGTTTTTCCAGTGATTCGGTGCACCTGGTAGAACGCGTGAGGTCTCAAGTAGCGATCATCTGCTGTTCCGATGAACATCTGTAGGTTTACTGGCTTTTCACTGTAGCCCAGGAGCTGATGAAAAGGTAGATGTAATATTAAAACATTAGTTGATTTTTACTGCATTTGTGTGTGCATAATATAAATACACAACTACTACAAAGATTTGAGAGTCAGAGTAGTATTTAATTAAAATCTTCTTCGATGCATTCAGAAATCAGAAATGGAGTACAGGTATCTGTCCCCTAACACAAATATCAGCAACAACATTTACCAAAACAAATTGGTATTAAAATATCTTTATTACTTCTGAATCTCTCCAAGAGAAAGAATAATTTTATCTACAGAATCTCTACATCAAAGCTATGTGATAGGTGCATTTCTGATATTGTTTCTAATAAAAACTGAATTATCAATTTTAATAAGATACACCTCGTTTCTAGAAATACTAAAAATATTCTGAAGTGTAGTTTTTCTACTATGGAATGCAATAGTGACTTTATAAAACTCAAGAGGTTTTGTGAATGCAAATGTATTATGTTAGGACAAAGAAAATTTAATACATAGCTAGAAAATCAAGTATAGTTTATTTTTGGCAAAGAAAACATTTTAAAAACCAGAATTTGGTAAATGTTAATTCATGCATCTTTCTTTTTTTAAAATGGAAGATTAACCACCAGTGCATACTCAGTTGTCATACAACCACCTGTTCCTTGAGCTACCAGTGGACGGCACATAACACATTGAAACATCAGAAAAAAAGAAACTTAAACAAAATAGAACAGACCAAGGTGGGTTTATGATCACACACTGGTAACATATTATCCCAAAGTTTTAAGGAAACATTTAATCAACAGTAACATGCACATTTCCTTCAACCACTGCAATTTTAAATCCAAAGCCTATAAAATATCTTATAAATCCATGAAGTTTTCTTCAGCCCCCTGCAATTGGCAGACTGATGCACACTGCAAGTTATATAATTTCTAAAAAGCAATGCAGCAAATTTACATTTCATCGACTTCAACATCAACTTATGTTCAAACTGGAGGGAGGGCCAGACAGTCATTCTTTAAATGTGGTTTTGTCATGTCAATATTTTTGTCTCTAGGGAGAGTTATTTGGTCACACAACAATATTATCCAAGCTTGTTACAGAGCTAACAGTTAAAAAACAAAAAAACCATGTCAATTTAACATACTTACAAGAGGCATTTAACACCAGTAGTCAGCAGTACAAAAACCCAAAGCACACCCACAAATCGGGAGCACTGTCCATTCCCTCTCTCTTGACGCACTGGTATCGGCAAGAAGTTTTATCTGCACCAAATAAACACCATTTTCTATTTTCAACTTATGGCTATGACAGCAGCTACCAGTCCTGTCACTTCTGTTAGGGCTTTCTCAATCAAGAACAGAAAATGTTTCTGACAGAAGTCTGGAACTTTAAAGACCCACCCTCAAAGCTTTCAGCCTTATATGAATGCTTTCGTCCAAGGTGTAATACTCATTAATTAATCCATCTGGATACAACAGTGTGCTCATATTTTAGTTAGTGTTCTTCCCGTCTGACCAGTGAGGTTAAATGTGATTGAGAAGCAGAACAGCCAAAATCTAGACCACCTAAGCCAAATAAAACTGAGCTGACTCAAATCAACCCAAACCAACCGAGGCTTGTTCTTCACCACTTGGTATCCAGCGCACACGCACGCTAAAATAATTCCTGAAAGAGACATAGTGCAGACAAGCTACAGCGTATTAACTGTTCCCCACCAACAACACACGTGTCTGGAGCAGCTGACACAGAAGGTTGAGAGATCAAACATATTATTTGTTACAGTCACAGCATTATGACATTGCTCTCCTAGAAAACGCCCATTCCACTTTTTTTTTCCCCCTCCAATGAATGGAGAAAAAAAAAAGGAATGTCCTGTCCTATAACTGACATATATCCAAAAAATTTATGATCCAATTTATTTGCATTTTATATGTATGTCTATTATTTGCAAGCTTTTTGTTCTGTCAAATATGTAAAATAGTTTTGTTCTCACTGGAATTCTCAGTACAGACCCAAATCCAGAAAAAAAAACCCCACAACAAACCTTGATTCAGGATTCCAACATTTTTCCAAAATATTTTTTTTTAAATACCAAATCAATATCTTTCATAATTTCTATGAATCTGAATTATTTTAGTTGTTTAAAGAAAATTTAAGGTCATGTATTAGTTTAGCATTTACAGCAGCCACCTTGTCCCAAGTTCTCAACACTGACTCCACCATCCATTTTCCTCAGAGTTAAAATTAAATCTTACCACAATGGAACACAGCCGAAACATGACGTTTGTTAGATGTGTTCACTCTCATACTGGGAATTATATAAATTACCAGGCAGACCTATTCAAAAATTTGAACAGCTTCCAAATGGGGTCACTGTGACAAAGCTAATTTCCAGTTAAAGCTATCTTCCCCGTCCTTAACAACGGACATGCACACAACGAGTTCTAGAGATACTAGAGATATGAGAGACAGGGGAGGGAGGGATATTCATAAAACCACGCTGGGTCTGTCTAGCCAGTGGAGAAACTGTCCTCTACAGAAACCCCCACAGAGCAGGAGCCCGATGTACTGCAGCGAAATCCAGCCGGTGCCAGCAGCTGCAGTGGCACTGCCTGTGAGGCTCCATGGCCGCTTGCGACACTGGAACTGCTCAAAGCCCTGGCTAACACCAGTTTTGCTTCTATTATCCCTGAGCAAAGGTTCACCCCCTGCGCTCGCCCAGACACACTGTGAAAGATGTACAAGGCTGGGTTCTGCAAGCAGGTCATGGGAGGGGAAAGTGGTGGGAAAGTGACAAAAAATGCCCACCTCCCCACCAGGTTAGTTATTTATCAGCAGGTAATTCAGTGCATTTTCTGTATGATGCTCTCGTGATACAAGCTCGTGTGCTTGCTGACTGTCTCACATCACTGCAGTACCTCCGAGCTACACCAAGGCAGAGCTTTGGAACTATGCTACTATGGCTTCAAAAGAAAGAATAAAAACCCCACAAGACCCCACACAGTAGTACCAGCTTTAGCCACTTTCCTTCTGGTTTATATATTAAAGGGAACAAAAGCAAACAACAAATCCAGTGCCCCAAGGAAAAACATAATAATGAAACAGAATACACTTTTAGAGTAACTTAAAAGAAACCTATGCATGGTATAATATAGAAACACAGAAATAAGGCATCTCGTAATTACAGGTGTTCTGTAATAACATCAGGACAAAACTCTGAACATTTCATGCATACTTGAAAGCCATGCTAGTGTAAACCAGTCTGAAAACAAACAAGCAAGCCAGCAAGGTCCCCCGCCCCTAACTGTGCCACCTGGATGCTTACACCAGGCTTTGTCCCCAATGAATTGCTGTAACGGATCTGCAATAAGTCCTGTTACAGGTACCAGGCTATACACACGGCTAGGCAGAGCACTAACATATTGGCAAGGTAGCAGAGACTTCATCAATTCATACTTTGCATTATAGATGATTTACTGCAATTATTCAAGGTTTAAAATAAAGAGAACGGCATAAAGAAAACCAACATAAAACCATAAATACAACCGATGTGTGCAAATAACTGTGGCAAGTAAGTGGGGAGGTGAGGAAGAAAAGAATAACCCTGTGTCCCACATTTTAGAGTGTAAGTCAGGGTCTGATCCCAGTGACAGGAGCCACATAAAAAGGAAATTATTGCAGTGAACAGGTTGCATAGTGCCCTCGTGGTTCCAACAGCTGCATGTACAGCGAAACGCCCAATGGCTTAATAGGCTGTGGATGCTGAGGAGACAGCCTTGTGCCTGGCTAAAATGCTGAAGCAGCTGGAGAGATGGTCTAAAACACATTGAATAAAAAACTCCAAACTGACAAAAAAAACCCCAAACCCTCCAACCTTTAGTATACAAACTTGTGCTTTAGAATTAACATTTTCCCCTTTAATCTTGTCCAATAAGTGAGTGGACAACTCCAGGCATAACATGGATTCTGCAAGAGTAAAACTGAAAATTTACAGAGTGTCTGTAATCAAAGAGAAGAGCCTGTGGGGACCAGTGAGCCAAGGGGGTAGGTAGAAAATGATCCAACAGCTTGTGGAGACGATACCTGCATGTCCCATGTAATTTCTATTACATCATCATTCACAGCCCTCAGTGAAACCAACGCCCTGTGCCCAGCACCACGTAATTAAAGACAGTCTGTGTCACACCATTCCTAAGAACAGAGCACACTGCTGGATTACTCTGTCAATTCACCTTATTTAACTGCAGGTGCATTCAGCAGTTTGCTGAAGAGTATGGAAGTCCATGTATGAATAATCCTGGTGAGTAAGCCTTGGATGTCTCCCCCTACACAAAACCTTTACATTGGAAGCAAAGCAGAACGTTTTGCCCACCACGCTTGGTCCCCTCTGGAGACTGAATTATCACAGAACCTGAACTATCTTCTCTCTCCTAGGAAAGGTGTCATCTCTCCCCCAAAAGAAAGATGATATTTGGAGCCTGAAAGGCTGTTAGTGATGCAATACCTGTCTTGTAAATAATTAGGGAGACTTACTACCCCAAATCAACTTCAAATCAGAAAAAAATGACATCTTTTGGAATTTAAAATGCATTCCTTTTAAATACAGCTCTGTCCTCATTTAAAAAAAAAAAAAAAAAAAAAAAGGTGATTGCTCTTAGTTTCACTGACAGCAGGGTGACACTTTATTACCTCATCTGCTTTATGCACAATTCGGTATGTGAACAGCCCAAAAATTTAAGTCTGAAAAAAAAAATTGCTAATTGTTTCTCAATGAAAACACCTACATAATCAACTTGAAAGAAGAGATACTCCATTTTATTCAAATACCAAATGAAGCCATGGTATTTGTACCTTCAGTTCACCTTAGGAAAGAACAGACAATAGATACAAATAAGAATATGGGTATTTAAATTAACAGCATTTTACAGCCTACTGGTAAGTGCTGGAGAATCACCACGACAGAAAAATGCTCCAGGATTCACTCGTGGCTCACTTACAGAAAGACAGTAGCTTAAACTGTTGGTTGAGGTGTATTTTCAAGTGAACCTTCCAGCATTTACTCTATTAACGTGCAATCCTAAAGCTGCACGCTACCAAAAAAAGGTACTAATTTTATTAAAAAAAAAAAAAAGAAAAAAAAAAAAAAAGAAAAAAAAGCCATACCACTTTCCCAGGAGTAGCAAACAGTGTGCTGCAGACTAGTAAGTTACTGCACACTGTCACTACTGACCTCTAGAAACCCTCCCTGTAACAGAATACTGCCACACCACCCACTGCTCTCCGGAGGAAACTCAGCCAAGTTGTTTTTGTGTTTCTATATCGTTTCCATAGCAAAGGTCAGTGCATGCGTAAGTTAAACTAAAGCTGGAAGGCTAAAGACTGAAGGTCACTACAGGATAAGCCAAAGCAGCTCCAGCTGCATTACTATGCTGCAGACAGTGAACTCATGCATGCATGTCAACACTTCGGGTACAATTTTTACCAATTAACTGCAAAGACAGTTAATGAGAGAATTTTTGGATCATCAAGAAGCTGTATTTTATATTACAAAGACATTCATATGTTCTTAATGCACATATGGAAAATCCTTAAAAAATGTCTAACATTAGAGACTACATAGATTAATTTAATCACTGAAGACAGTAGCATTTAAACTTGGAATTCTGCAGTAGTGGAGAGAACCTTTTCCTTGCTGAGGAAAGCAAATGGGTCACGTTAAATAAGAGGCATCAACTTGGAAAAAAAAAAAGTTAGCATTTTTCCAGATTAAATGCAGATTATATCGGGGCCATATCTGGGCCTAAAGGAAAGCTTGCAACACCTGACAGCTTGTGAGAAGACTTCTTTTAGTCTTTAATACTTAGAAGTCTTCCCTCCCCTCCCTTTTTTTAAATTAAGCATGTTCTGTCTATGTTTGCCATTTATTGTTGCGGGCCAAGTATTGCCAATCTCTATTCGAATGTAAACATTATTTATCCACGAGATGTGATTTCTTAAGACCCGTAACAACACTTGAGAAAATATCCAACAGAAAATAAACACTTCACTTACCAGATAAGTATACCAGTATACTTTGCAACAGTCTGCTTTTCTGAACCAAAACCTCCTTTGGTTATTTACAAAAAACCCTAATAGTGTCACTGAATCCAGAAGCCGTATCAGGGTTTCACATGCCTACTCTTTCAGACTAAAAACTAAAGAAAAAAAATGCAACTAAAACTTGGGGAGGATGGAGTTAGAAAAATCATGTCATCAGCTAAATTTTATGCTCAGCAACCAAACCAGACCAGGTACTAATGGCTTTCAGACAGTGCCAAAACCCATTGGATTGTATTTTTAAAGCCATTTTCCTGCAAAACTTTCCAGCATTTATTAGGAAACTGCCATGTTTAACCAAACTTTCACTGGGGTTTAATACTCATGTTTTATCTTTTAAGTGCCTCTCCTTCGCTTGCTAGTTGAAGATGAAGATTCTATCAACACTTCAGTGCTCCTTCCCTTTGGCACGTTTGCTTTACTGCTTTTGGCATTACTGGATGGGTACAGTAGGCTGATAGAAAGAACGCTTTTACATACAAATAGGCCTCCCTCCCTAAAAATAGGGCATAGGCTTGAAATACAGGCGTGTCGGGAAAAATGTGTGGTGAGTTCAGTGAACAAGAGACTCCATTACAACTCTAGCTTCACCAAATACACCAGTATCCACATAAAACCCTCAAACATGAGGAACAGGGAAGGAAATACACAGCTGCGCAAAGATATCTAAGCACTTCCTAAGCATTTACTTCAGATGGAGATTTCCTGTTCCGTAGAACACCCCTGAGTTACAAGGTAAAGAGGGATGAAGGCCCCATTATAGAGGTCAAAGGAAAGATAAAGCTGTTCTCTTGAATTAGGTATTTTTACCTTTACTTTGGAAGACTGCATGAGTAAAGTATATGGTATAATTCACCACAAAATCTAAACAATCCTAACAGAAAAGAACTTTCACTGATTAAATTTTAGTCCACTTCTAAACAGTTGCTTACCAAACAAAACCTGCTAGACCTCACTGAAGTAAAATATTTTTTTTTAAAGTCCCATTTAAAGAAAAGAAAATGTTTTTCCCCCTCAGACAACAGAGATGTGACCCACAAGCTTGGAATCTTTTGGACAACAGTATAAAAGGGGCACCTGTGCATGGCTTTGAAGAACCAAACTTTTTTTCTTCAGACTTTTCTCCACAAGAATTTCACTTTTGAGTGCTGTGCAGCTACTGCCCCAAAGAGCTGTAAAGACAGCTGGTTTAAAAGCTGACAGGCTCCTCTGCCAAGCTGAACAGCACACCTAGTAACAACGACCGGGGAATAAAAGTGAGGGATGACAAAGATCCAAAGGCATGAAGATGAACGTAATTTGAAGTGGAGACACACAATGACTAACACCAGTGGTACAATTTATCATTAACTAATCAACAGTTGCATTTTGAAAAGCTTGAAACAAACCATATATAAAAAAACCTCAAGAAATTAGAATTCAGGGAAGTTACTGAAAGTCAGACTGACCACAGTCATCCCCTGTGGCCTTGCAGAGGTGCAGTGAGTGCTGACCTATAATCTTCAATGGACTTCTTTTTAAAAAGAAGCTGGAGAAATTCATGGAAGAAAACTCCATTCAGATCTCTTAGGCAACAACCCAACCACTGCCTCAGAAAGTCTGAACAGCACATGGAAATTATTCTTTATTTCATTCTGATTCTACAAAGGTTATAATGTTACAAGAAGTTAAGTGTCTGATGTTAAAATTAAATGTTAGACCAAAACAACATCTACTTCCCCTTCCTGCAGTGCAGTACTATTTCTTATCACTTGATTATTTGATGTACCTTTCCATCAACTGCAAAGAGAAAGCACACACATCAAAAAGCATCCTCCTTCCTCTTTTGCTAAATAAACTTATTGAGCAGACTGACTTGAACACTTTAAAATATACAGACCTTTGCAATTCTGAAAAAAGTAGTGAGACATAAGAGGAACACACTTTAATAAACTATCAGATACTGGCATAAGTCCAATTTTTAAAACATTTTAAAGGTCATCACAAAGACAAAACGGGTCTTGCAAAGGACTTAAGCAAACAACTAATTGCAAATATCAGTGCATTATTGGTCATGATATTGTAGGTTTACACAACTCATAGAACATCCTCCAAGGTTTAAAAACCTGGATTTCTATTTTTGAAATCTTACAATCTTATGCACTCACCCACTACTTGCAGACAGGGTTGAAAGTGTTTTAAATGCTAATTTCAGGCATATTTTGAAGAGTGTTTTAGCTCCGAGTCCTGACCCATTTTATGCTTCCCAAAAAAGGAGATCAATTCATAGCTAAAACAGCGTTGGACTAACAGCACAGCTTCACACAGTGCAGAATTGCCATCACATCTAACTAGCCATCACAACACGCCATCCACCTGCAGATTGCTCCACACTCTTGAAAAAACAACGTGCTATTCCTGAAATACCAACTTCCAGTGTCAAATTATACAATGGACAGGTTTTGGAAAAGCATTTCCAGGACAGGAATATGTTATTCTCACATAACCTATAGAAAAAAACCCCAAAAACCATAAATTGGTTTTCCCTTGGAAAAATGTTACTGCTTTTCCACTTTTTAGTAAACATGATACAAAAAGCAAACAACTGTGTTGTCCAGTGTGCAATTTTTAATGTTTCTAACATTAATTACTGCAATTTCTAGATTGAGTATTCAAACATATAGTAGATGCATCAGTATGGCTTGTACTATCTATTTTGGGGATTCTGGAGCAGAAGATTCCTATATAGTCATCAAACTGTTCTTGAAAGATAAGCATTTTTAAAATCTCATCCAAAGATCAATGTTTTTCCCAATACTGCCCACTACATGGTTCACACAGGCTGAAACTTACCTGTTCCCTTCTAGATTTATTTGCAGATTTTTGTCATCAAACACCAGTAGGCAATTAGAGCTGGGATTCAGCTGCCTTTCTGGTGATGTACAGAATAGGGAAGAATTCAAGACAAAAATAAAAACTGAAAAGTGAAAGGCAGAAAGAATGGGAAGGGTCACGAGACACAGAAAAAGCATGCTGTTTATTGGGCTTGGAGAACAGGGAGAACTCTGATATTATACTGCTAATCAAGTAGTTACATGAATTGGCCACGCAGAACACCTGGGAAAAGTGACAGGCACAGAATTAGAGGCCAGGAAACACTCATTTAGACAATCCTTCGTTAATTTAGTTTTATTGGATCATCTCTGACATTGCCTTGTTAGATCCTCTCTTGTAAGTCACAGTTTCTTCCACCAGAACTCAGGCAGAGTTTGACAGGCTTTTTGAGGACACATTCCTGTTTCAGAATTTTCAAAGTAGTTCAAAAATTAGTTTACTTTAACTCAATTACTTTACTTTTTCTTCCGTTGCAGCTCTTCAGTCATTACCTTCAAGCTCTGCAATCACTAACAGAGCTGACATTCAGTCCCTCTTTCACAGGTGTCCATTAAGCCTCACACAGGAGGATACTGTTTGCTTGTGAGTGACTAGAACTTTATAACTCTTTAAATAAACTAGCTTTTATTTAACATTTCTTTAATTTTTGATCTGACACCTTTCTTCAGCTGTAATACTGCCAAGCTGTCCACATGGATTACACGATGCTGCCCCTTCTCTGTTACTGCAGAATCAACGACAGTCAGAATTTTGCTTATGGCAGGAACTGATGAATGATTCAATCCTTAAACCTTCCGTAGTACAGCAAAAAGACACTGCTGGTACAGGCAAATTCTTACCAGCTACCACTGCTCCAAATCTGTCTGGCATGCATGGGGCACAAGTGGATTCTATACAGTGCCTGTTGCAGATATATCACCAGTTTTAGAATAAATTACACTCATCATAGTTCACATCCAGAACTGCTTCCCACAGTGGTAAACAGCCACAGGGCAGATACTCCTTGCATACAGAACGGTGCTAACAAGGAGCTGTTAGCTCAGCAGTCCCTCACTACATCACACGGTACAGTTATCAACAAGAATATAGTGCAGGGCACCTTCTTCACTAGTAACAGGACAAAAGATAAAAATGAAATACTCCTTGTTAAGCACAACACAGCTTACGGAATTTACTACCAAAAGATATCACTAAATTTAAAATACTTAAGAAAACTCAGAAAATTGCAGAAGTTGACATGAATAGCAGGAACACACTATACAAACTATTTTAGAGCAGAAAGTTAAAACGAATTTAAAAAAAAAAGTCCATGAGAGATCCTTATCGTGTACCCACCTGCTCTATGTGGTTTTGATCATAAGCGTTATCCAAGTGAAGTCTCATGAAGAACCTTAACCATTTTAGATACCAGTAAAATCTCATTCCAGCAAATTGTAAGTGTAAACATTTTACCTTTTTTTAAAATTATGTACAATTTGACCTATGGGAAGGGTAGGAAATTCAAGCAATGATGATCATTCATCTAGAGTCAGATGAAACATGGCAGCTATTTGTTTAAAAAGCTTTGTAGATGGGTAAAGTAAGTACTCCAACCTACTGACTTTAAATAGCAAAGGTAGACAGTGCTCAGAGGCCGTCTGTATCTTCTGACAATGCAATAAAAAATTTCCACATAATTTGGATGATGGAAGTTCAACATGCCACACCTTGCTTCTTCCTAACAATTCTGCCAAATTACTTATTCTTTCCCTGTGAAAACTGTCAGCGTTATCTTGCCAACTCTCTACTAAGGTAAAATAACTTGTTCCAGATGACATGGATTAGCTGGAACATACTCCCAAGAAAGCAGAGATGAAAATGACAGGTATCTGCTATTTAGAACATTTTGCATTAAAAAAAGCTGAAAACAATAACATTTCATTACAGAATTTGCTTCCTGAAAGTCAATGGACTTACAAAGCAAAGCATGGCGCTCCACTCATTTCATTTCCTCACATTTGAAAATAAGCTGATTAAACGTACTGACAACAGATGATGCCAAATTTGTCAGAAGCTTAGTCTCCTAGCAACAGGTATGGTACAGTATTAGTAATAGATTAATGACATGCACTAATAGATTAATAGCTTGGACCTATGTACTATCTTAAAATCTTTAAATAATACATCAGCTGCACATGCAGAACTACAGAGGTTTCACAGGTCACAAGTTAAATACTCTCGCTTTCTGTAAAATAATGTTCAAGAGCAAAGCAAACTGTGTGGCAGTTGGACTCAGTGATCCTTGTAGGTCCCTCCCAACTGAAATATTCTATTCACTTACATCCTCTCTTGTCTCTGATACTGGTTAACATACAGTTATTTCACACAGGAAAATGCTTAGTACTTCATTACAACGATCACACATGGAAGTGACTGGTTTAAACCTAAGAGCACCAAAAAGTAAAGTCGAGTCAGTAACAAATAGTAATGCATATCATGAACTGGATTTGTGTAATAAGCTTCCAGAGGTGCTGGGAAAAAATTCACTTTTGTATTTAAATTAAGTAATTTTAATCTGCTCACAGCTATTTAGTATTTACCTTTTACCAAACTTGGCCCTTAGCATACTGTTTTTCTCAGCAGTGGGTAAAATGTTAATACAAATCGATGTTTTGTTTCATAACAACTTCCTCTCTCCCATCAAGCACAACAATTAATTTCTAATCCAGCTGGAAGAGACCAAATTGCAAAACAGAATATTGATTTGCATTTGTATTCATTTTAATTTGGAGAGGCATAGTACAATCCATGTGTTTAATCATGAGACTGTCAGACACATAAATACTATCCCCATTTTTAAACCAGCATTTTGTCATAGGAAGGCATTTAACAATTCTAATGCAAATAAATAGCTTTTAACATCGCTGGTGAAATCACTTAGATTACAGATCTGTTTTTTCTAATTTGCATCTAGTACTGCAGCTTAGAAGCATTTAGTTCTGTAATTGAAAGCAAGCCTACATATATTTGTCAAATCTTATAAACATCAGCAAAGTAAGTTCCTTTAATGCAAATATTAGTGCAAGACACAAGCACCCAGAGAAAAAAAGAATAATAAAAAAAATTAAATCTCTCAAGTTTCTGTCCTCATTAATGACGTGTTATATTCCAGTGCCAGCACCTTGGCATGTGAAAGTTGCATCTACTTGTTCTCCACCAACTAAAGCAATGCAACGCTTCACATGAAGAAACGTGCCTGGCTGACTTTCAGGTTCCAGCCCAGCTCCAGGCACCCTCAGCTTTCTCTAGTTTGCAGCACAGGCTTCCCTGACAAGCACCTGACCCTCACCTCTACTGTTCTAAGAAATCCAGCAGGTCTGACAACAGGAGAGAGCTGGAGCTTGTTAGGCCATGGCATTGTGATGAGAAGGAAAACATTGAGCAGCTTTGTAGGGAACGTGAAAGTTGGACGAAGAGCTCAGATTAAGAATGGAAGTGGAAGCATAAGGAAAGACATTCAAGAAAGAAGACGGGATGCAGATAACCAGCCCTTTTTACGGAGGGAGAGAAAGAAAGATACAGTCTTAAGAGGAAAAAAGAAGGAATTAAGAAGTTCAAGGTAAGCCATCAGGGAAACAGAGCTTGACAAATAGCCTGAAGAATATGACTGGGAGTCAGGATGAGAGAATAAATGCATCAGGTGGAGACCCTGGAGGGAGGAGATTGCTTAGGCAAGGAAAAAGGAGTAGACAGTCCAACACATTTCAATTCTGCTGGTACCTCTTTATTTACATAGGTATAACATTAGAGCTGTTCCAAAAACTAATGTAATTACGAAGCATGACAGAATTCACTTGCCAGAGAGGAGGAATAAACTATAAGGAGGAAAAGCAGTAACACGTTTATACTACAGTGTAAGTAGGAGAAAAAGAATGGGGACTGATTATACAAATCCTATTAGCACTTTGCATCTGGTCTCAAATAGCAGTGAGGTACTTCCAACTATAGGAATAGGACAAATACATTTTTAATGTACAGACTGCTATAGTTAAATACTAAAGACAAACTCCAACTGCCATTTTGCTGGAAAACAACAGGAAATATCCTCAATTTGGGGGAAAAATACAAACCCTGCTATAACCTTAATGTAATCAGATTAATTTTTTTTTTTCCTATTTGTCTTATCAGGATTTTATAATTGTTGTCTGATTTGACTTACACATGAACAGTTAAATTTTATCTTAACCTGACTTTGGAGCAAGATAAAAATAGCAGTGAATAAGTAGGGACATTGCTTTCACCCAACGATATGGCAAACTGATAGATCAAGGCACCTTAAGAAGTCCCACAGTTCCATGGCACAATCTTCCCCATGCCCAGTGAATGAGAGGGTGGGTTCTCTTTCAAGCTGCATGAGCCAGCTGGCACCATAGATACTAAAGGAGACATCAGTGACTACCCCTAACTAGTCCAGAAGTCTTTCCAGCATCGAGTAAGATATCTGTGTACACACCTGTACTCTGAGAGCAGCACATCACAGGCTGTGCACAGAGTTATACCCACAATACAAACCCACAGATCTTTCCCTTCAAAGAGAATATGATGGTAAAGCTTTCTGATGAAAGTCAAGCCTAATTTACCAGGACCTTAATCTAATTCTGAGTTCAACAATAGCTGGATGGTGTTTGCAAAGTATTTAAATAATGCACATTTGGAATATTTAGCATTAGCAAAAGAGCCCAGCCAAAGCAATTATTAATGGCAGGTACCAGTTATCAAAACAGTCCGTGTATCACCAGCCTCTCTTAGCCAGATGAGGACTGCTGCCTGCACTGCTGCATTTTCTTGAAACTGATCAAAACTGGTCTAAGAGACAATAAAGCTTGCACAATTCTGTTCAGACAATGGAAATAATGTTAAAAAAAAAAAAAAAAGAAAAAAAAAGGCAAGCAAAAAAGTCTTACTGGCCCATATAGAAAGCCAGTCCAAATCTACTGTAACTAGGTGATGCCTTACTTTAAGGAAATAGCTACCATTAAACTGTTATTAATGACCTTCAGTTCATGCTGAAGAAAGAAAATAGGCAACTTTAATATACCCCAAACATTTAAGTGAAAGTTGACAGAATTTATGGGTACCATTTCATAGAAATAACCTAATAAAAACACAAACAAGAGACATTTATAGTGTTCAGAAGCTGTCTCAACACCAAAAGAAAGATGATTTCTGACTCAAATGAAGCTATATTGTATTTCAGTACAGCTCCAACTCATCTATTATTGTGACTTTTCTTACCTGCTCCCATGCACA